>NC_067473.1:80880125-81018868 GCF_947179515.1 Apodemus sylvaticus | reverse complement strand
AGGGGGAGAACTCCAATGCAAGGAGGGAAACTATACCCTGGAAAAAGCAGGATAATAACCTTCTTTCAACAAAAGAAGATAACCACACACGTATAAAATTAACATCAAAAATGATGGAAAGCAATAATCACTACTCCTTAATATCTCTTAACATCAATGGACTCAATTCCCCAATAAAAAGACATAGACTAACAGACTGGATAAGGAAACAGGACCCTACATTTTGCTGCATACAGGAAACACACCTCAGTGTCAAAGACAAAAACTACCTTAGAGTAAAGGGCAGGAAGACAATTCTACAGCAAATGGTCTCAGGAAACAAGCTGGAGTTGCCATTCTAATATCAGATCAAATTGACTTTCAACCTAATGTCATCAAAAGAGACATGGAAGGACACTTCTTGTTGGTCAAAGAAAAAATCCACCAAGAAGAACTCTCAATCCTGAACATCTATGCTCAAAATGCAAGGGCACCCTCATTCATAAAAGAAACTTTACTAAAGCTTAAAGCACACATTGACCTAACACAATAATTGTGGGTGACTTCAACACACCACTCTCCTCAATGGACTAATCAGGAAAACAGAAACTAAATGGGGAGACAGTGAAACTAATTGAAGCTTTAGACCAATTGGATTTAATAGATATATATAGAACTTTTCATCCCAAAGCAAAAGAATATACATTTTTCTCAGCACCTCAGGGTACCTTCTCCAAAATTGATCATATAGTTGGTCACAAGACAGACCTCAACAAATATAAGATCAAATAATCCCATGCGTCCTATCAGATCACTATGGAGTAAAAGTGGTCTTTAATAACAACAACAACAACAGAAAGCCCACATACACATGGAAACTGAACAATACTCTACTCAATGATACCTTGGTCAAGGAAGAAATAAAGAAAAATCAAAGACTTTTTAGAATTTAATGAAAATCAAAGCCCAACATACCCAAATTTATGGGACACAATGAAAGCAGTGCTAAGAGGAAAACTCATAGCTTTGAGTGCCTCCAAAAAGAAATCGGAGAGAGCATACACTAGAAGCTTAATGACACAACTGAAAGCCCTGGAATAAAAGGAAGCTAATTCACACAGGATGAGAAGAAGACAGGAAGTCCTCAAACTCAGGGCTGAAATAAATCAAGTAGAAACTAAGAGAACCATACAAAGAATCAACAAACCCAGGAGCTGGTTCTTTGAAAAAAATCAACAAGAGAGATAAACCCTTAGCCAGACTAACCAAAGGGCACAGAGACAGCATCCAAATTAACAAAATTAGAAATGAAAAAGGAGATATAACAACAGAAACTGAGGAAATTCAAAAAATTATCAGATCCTACTACAAAAGCCTGTACTCAACACAACTGGAGAATCTGGAGGAAATGGACAATTTCTTAGACAGATACCAAATACCAAAATTAAATCAGGACCAAATAGATCATCTAAACAGACCCATAACCCCTAAAGAGATAGAAGGGGTCATAGAAAGCCTTCCAACCAAAAAAGGCACAGGACCAAATGGTTTTACTGCAGAATTCTATCAGACCTTAAAAGAATACCTAACACCAATACTCTTCAAACTTTTCCACCAAATAGAAACAGAAGGAACACTACCCAACTCCTTCTTCAAAGCCACTATTACTCTGATACCAAAACCACACAGAGATCCAACTAAGAAAGTGAATTTCAGGCCAATTTCCCTTATGAATATAGATGCAAAAATACTAAATAAAATTCTTGCCCACTGAATCCAAGAACACATCAAAATGATCATCCACCATGATCAAGTAGGCTTCATCCCAGGGATGCAGGGATGGTTCAATATAGGGAAATCCATAAATGCTATCCACTACATAAACAAACTCAAAGATAAAAACCACATGATCATTTCATTAGATGCTAAAAAAGCATTTGACAAAATTCAGTATCCTTTCACGCTAAAAGTCTTGGAAAGGACAGGAATTCAAGGCCCATATCTAAACATAGTAAAAGCAATACAGCAAACCGGTAGCCAACATCAAACTAAATGGAGAGAAACTTGAAGCAATCCCACTAAAATCAGGGACTAGACAAGGCTGCCCCCTCTCTCCATATCTTTTCAATATAGTTCTTGAAGTACTAGCTAGAGTAATTAGACAACAGAAGGAAGTCAAAGGGATACAAATTGGAAAGGAAGAAGTCAAACTATCACTATTTGCAGATGATATGATTGTATACTTAAGTGACCCTAAAAAACTCTACTAGAGAACTCCTACAGCTGATAAACAACTTCAGCAAAGTGGCTGGCTACAAAATCAATGCAAGCAAATCAGTAGCCTTTATATATTCGAAGGATAAGCAGACTGAGAAAGAAATTAGGGAAATGACCCCTTTCACAATAGCTACAAACAGCATAAAGTATCATGGGGTGACTCTAACCAAACAAGTGAAAGACCTATATGACAAGAACTTCAGATCTCTGAAGAAGGAAATCGAAGAAGATCTCAGAAAATGGAAAAACCTTCCATGCTTGTAGATTGGCAGGATTAATATAGTTAAAATGGCCATCTTGCCAAAGGCAATCTACAGATTCAATGCTATTCCCATAAAAATCCCAACCCAGTTCTTCATAGAGCTAGAAAGAGCAATTCTCAAATTCATCTGGAATAACAAAAAACTCAGGATAGCTAAAACTATTCTCAACAGTAAAAGAACTTCAGGGGGATTCAATATCCCAGACTTTAAACTCTACTACAGAGCAATAGTGATAAAAAAAACCTGCATGGTATTGGTACAATATCAGGCAAGCGGATCAATGGAATAGGATTGAAGACCCAGAAATGAACCAACATACCTATGGTCACTTGGTCTTCGACAAAGGAGCTGAAAGCATCCAGTAGAAAAAAGATAGTCTTTTCAACAAATGGTGCTGGTTCAATTGGAGGTCAGCATGCAGAAGAATGCGCATCGATCCATTCTTATCTCCTTGTACCAAGCTCAACTCCAAATGGATAAAGGACCTCCACATAAAATCTGACACACTGAAACTAATCGAAAAGAAACTGGGGGAAGACCTTGGAGGACATGGGCACAGGGGAAAGGTTCCTGAATAGAACACCAATAGCTTATGCTCTAAGATCAAGAATTGACTAATGGGATCTCATAAAACTACAAAGTTTCTATAAGGCAAAGGACACCATCAAAAGGACAAAATGTCAACCAACAGACTGGGAAAGAATCTTCACCAACCCTAAATCCGACAGAGGGCTAATATCTAATATATACAAAGAACTCAAGAAAGTAGAACCCAGAGAACCAAATAACCCCATTAAAAAGTGGGGTACGGAGCTAAACAAAGAATTTTCACATGAAGAACTTTGGAGAGCTGAGAAACACCTTAAGAAATGTTCAACATCATTAATCATTAGGGAAATGCAAATCAAAACAACCTTGAGATTTCACCTCAAACCAGTCAGAATGGCTAAGGTCAAAAACTCAGGTGACAGCAGGTGTTGACGAGGATGTGGAGAAAGAGGAACACTCCTCCACTGCTGGTGGGAGTGCAAGATGGTGCAACCACTTTTGAAATCAGTCTGGTGGTTCCTCAGAAAACTGTGCATGTCACTTCCTGAGGACTCTGTTATACCACTACTGGGCATATATCCAGAGGATTCTTCAGCATGCAATAAGGACACATGCTCCACTATGTTTATAGCAGCCATATTTTTAGTAGCCAGAAGCTGGAAAGAATCTAGGTGTCCTTCAACAGAGGAATGGATACAAAAAATGTGGTATATTTATACAATGGAGTACTATTCAGCCATTAGAAACAATGAATTCATGAAATTCTTAGACAAATGGATGGAGCTGGAGAACATCATACTAAGTGAGGTAACCCAGTCTCAAAAGATCAATCATGGTATGCACTCACTGATAAGTGGATATTAGCCTAGAAACTTTGAATACCCAGGACATAATCCACAAATTAAATGATGTCCAAAAAGAATGGAGGAGTGGCCCCTGGTTCTGGAAAGACTCAGTGCAAGAGTATAGGGGAATTCCAGAACAGGGAAGTGGAAAGGGGTGGATGGAAGAATAGGGGGACGGAAGAGGGCTTATGGGACTTTTGGGGAGGGGGACCCAGAAAAGGGGAAATCATTTGCAATGTAAATAAAAAATAAAATAAAATAAATTAAAAAAAAAAGATCAATTCTGAAATTCATCTGGAATAACAAAAAACCCAGGAGAGCTAAAACTATTCTCAACAGTAAGAGAACTTCTGGGGTAATCAGTATCCCAAACCTCAAACATTACTACAGAGCAATAGTGATAAAAACTGCATGGTATTGGTACAATGTCAGGCAAGTGAATCAATGGAATAGGACTGAAGATCCAGAAATGAGCCCACACACCTATGGTCACTTGATCTTTGACAAAGAAGATGAAAACAACCAGTGGAAAAAAGTTAGCCTTTTCAACAAATGGTGCTGGTTCAATTGGAAGTCAGCATGCTGAAGGATGTGAATTGATCCATTCTTATCTCCTTGTACTAAGCTCAACTCCAAGTGGATCAAGGACCTCCACATAAAACCTGACATACTGAAACTAATAGAAAAGAAACTGGGGAAGAACCTTGTGGACATGGGTACAGGGGAACAGTTCCTGAACAGAACACCAATAGCTTACGTTCTAAGATTAAGAATTAACAAATGGGACCTCATAAAATTACAAAGTTTCTGTAAGGCAAAGGACACTGTCTAAAGGACAAAACGTCAACCACTAGATTGGGAAATGATCTTCAACCCTAAATCCGACAGAGGGCTAATATCTAATATATACAAAGAACTCAAGAAGGTAGACCCCAGAGAACCAAATAACCCTATTAAAATGTGGGGTACAGAGTTAAACAAAGAATTTTTACATGAAGAACTTTGGATGGCTGAGAAGCACCTTAAGAAATGTTCAACATCATTAATCATTAGGGAAACGCATATTAAAACAACCCTGAGATTTCACCTCACACCAGGCAGAATGGCTAAGGTTAAAAACTCAGCAGACAGCAGGTATTGGCAAGGATGTGGAGAAAGAGGAACACTCCTCCACTGCTGGTCGGATTGCAAGATGGTACAGCCACTTTGGAAATCAGTCTGTTGGTTCCTCAGAAATCTGGGCATGACACTTCCAGAGGACCCTGCTATAACACTCCTGGGCATATACCCAGAGGATTCCCAGGCATACAATAAGGACACATGCTCCACTATGTTCATAGCAGCCCTATTTGTAATAGCCAGAAGCTGGAAAGAACCCAAGTGTCCCTCAATGGAGGAATGGATACAAAAAATGTGGTATATTTACACAATGGAGTACTATTCAGCCATCAGAAACAATGAATTCATGAAATTTTTAGACAAATGGATGGAGCTGGAGAACATCATACTAAGTGAGGTAACCCAGTCTCAAAAGATCATGGTATGCACTCACTGATAAGTGGATATTAGCCTGGAAACTTGGAATACCCAAGACATAATCCACATATTAAATGATGTCCAAGAAGAACGGAGGAGTGGCCCCTGGTTCTGGAAAGACTCAGTGCAGCAGTATAGGGGAATTCCAGAAGAGGGAAGCTGGAAGGGGTAGATGGAGGAATAGGGACGGGGAAGAGGGCTTATGGGACTTTTGGGGAGGGGGAGCCAGAAAAGGGGAAATCATTTGAAATATAAATAAAAATATATCGAATAAATAAAAAATTCCAAAAAAGAGAAGTAAACTCAATCATAGCTTTTCTGGAATCCACCAATATTTACCACATGGAAAATTAAATCCAAGCCACTTAGCATCTACTACCAGGTACCAGGTATGTTAATGTGTGCCCACGCCCTTCAGCTCATAGTTCTGAACCTACGGCCACACGACTGCCCTTATGAAACTCTGGGTCATACAACACAGGACAACAACAAAAAAGACAGAAATGTGGGAAAGGTATTTGCAGAAAAGAGGGTGGGAGGGAGATAAGAGCAGGTGGGGAAGAGTAATCAAAATATATTATATACAGGAAATTGTCAAGGAAGAGATATAATTAACTATCCTGAAAGCCCTAGAACAAAAAGAAGCTATTTCGCCCAGGAGGAGTAGAAGGCAGGAAATCATCAAACTCAGGGCCGAAATCAATCAAGTAGAAACAAAGAGAACCATACAAAAAATCAACAATACCAGGAGCTGGTTCTTTGAGAAAATCAACAAGATAGATAAACCCTTAGCCAGAATGACCAAAGGGCACAGAGAAAGTATCCAAATTAACAAACTTAGAAATGAAAAGGGAGATATAACAACGGAAACTGAGGAAATCCAAAAAATCATCAGATCCTACTACAAGAGCCTATACTCAACACAACTGGAGAATCTGGAGGAAATGGACAATTTCCTTGACAGATACCAAATACCAAAATTAAATCAGGACCAACTAGACCATCTAAACAGTCCCATAATGCCTAAAGAAATAGAAGGAGTCATAGAAAGTCTTCCAACCAAAAAAAGCACAGGACCAGATGGCTTCAGTGCAGAATTCTACCAGACCTTCAAAGAAGAGTTAACACCAATACTCTTCAAACTATTCCACAAAATAGAAACAGAAGGAACACTACCCAATTCCTTCTACGAAGCCACAATTACGCTGATACCAAAGCCACACAAAGATCCAACAAAGAAAGAGAACTTCAGACCAATTTCCCTTATGAACATCGATGCAAAAATACTCAATAAAATTCTTGCCAACCGAATCCAAGAACACATCAAAACGATCATCCACCATGATCAAGTAGGCTTTATCCCGGGAATGCAGGGTTGGTTCAATATACGGAAATCCATCAATACAATCCACTACATAAACAAACTCAAAGAACAAAACCACATGGTCATTTCATTGGATGCTGAAAAAGCATTTGACAAAATTCAGCATCCCTTCATGCTTAAAGTCTTGGAGAGAACAGGAATTCAAGGCCCATACCTAAACATAGTAAAAGCAATATACAGCAAACCGGTAGCCAGCATCAAACTAAATGGAGAGAAACTTGAAGCAATCCCACTAAAATCAGGGACCAGACAAGGCTGCCCCCTTTCTCCTTATCTTTTCAATATTGTACTTGAGGTACTAGCTCGGGCAATTCGACAACATAAGGAGGTCAAAGGGATACAAATTGGAAAGGAAGAAGTCAAACTATCATTATTTGCAGACGACATGATCGTCTACCTAAGTGACCCAAAGAACTCCACTAGAGAGCTCCTACAGCTGATAAACAACTTCAGCAAAGTGGCAGGTTATAAAATCAACTCAAGCAAATCAGTGGCCTTCCTATACTCAAAGGATAAGCAGGATGAGAAAGAAATTAGGGAAATGACCCCCTTCACAATAGCCACAAACAGTATAAAGTATCTTGGGGTGACTCTTACCAAACATGTGAAAGATCTGTATGACAAGAACTTCAAGACTCTGAAGAAGGAAATGGAAGAAGACCTCAAAAAATGGGAAAACCTCCCATGCTCATGGATCGGTAGAATCAATATAGTTAAAATGGCCATTTTGCCTAAAGCACTATACAGATTCAATGCAATACCCATCAAAATCCCAACTCAATTCTTCACAGAGTTAGAAAGAGCAATTATCAAATTCATCTGGAACAACAAAAAACCCAGGATAGCTAAAACTATTCTCAGCAACAAAAGGAAATCTGGGGGAATCAGTATCCCTGACCTCAAGCAATACTACAGAGCAATAGTGTTTAAAACTGCATGGTATTGGTACAGTGACAGGCAGGAGGATCAATAGAACAGGATTGAAGATCCAGAAATGAACCCACACACCTATGGACACTTGATCCTCGACAAAGAGGCTGAAAACATCCAATGGAAAAAAGATAGCCTTTTCAACAAATGGTGCTGGTTCAACTGGAGGTCAGCATGCAGAAGAATGCGAATTGATCCATCCTTGTCTCCTTATACTAAGCTCAAATCCAAATGGATCAAGGACCTCCACATAAAGCCAGACACTCTGAAGCTAATAGAAAAGAAACTGGGGAAGACCCTTGAGGACATCGGTACAGGGAGAAAGTTTCTGAACAGAACACCAATAGCGTATGCTCTAAGAGCAAGAATTGACAAATGGGACCTCATAAAATTACAAAGTTTCTGTAAGGCAAAGGACACCATCAAGAGGACAGATCGGCAACCAACAAATTGGGAAAAGATCTTCACGAATCCTACATCAGATAGAGGGCTAATATCCAATATATATAAAGAACTCAAGAAGTTAGACTCCAGAAAACCAAACAACCCTATTAAAAAATGGGGTACAGAGTTAAACAAAGAATTCTCACCTGAAGAACTTCGGATGGCAGAGAAGCATCTTAAAAAATGCTCAACTTCATTAGTCATTAGGGAAATGCAAATCAAAACAACCCTAAGATTTCATCTTACACCAGTCAGAATGGCTAAGATTAAAAATTCAGGAGACAGCAGGTGTTGGAGAGGGTGTGGAGAAAGAGGAACACTCCTCCACTGCTGGTGGGGTTGCAAATTGGTACAACCACTCTGGAAATCAGTCTGGCGGTTCCTCCGAAAACTGGGCACCTTACTTCCAGAAGATCCTGCTATACCACTCCTGGGCATATACCCAGAAGACTCCCCACCATGTAATAAGGATACACATTCTACTGTGTTCATAGCAGCCCTATTTGTAATTGCCAGATGCTGGAAAGAACCCAGGTATCCCTCAACAGAAGAGTGGATGCAAAAAATGTTGTATATCTACACAATGGAGTACTATTCAGCCATTAGAAACAATGAATTCATGAAATTCTTAGGCAAATGGATGGAGCTAGAGAATATCATACTAAGTGAGGTAACCCAGACTCAAAAGGTGAATCATGGTATGCACTCACTATTAAGTGGATATTAACCTAGAAAACTGGAATACCCAAAACATAATCCACACATCAAATGAGGTACAAGAAGAAAGGAGGAGTGGCCCCTGATTCTGGAAAGACTCAGTGAAACAGTATTCAGCAAAACCAGAAAGGGGAAGTGGGAAGGGGTTGGTGGAAGGACAGGGGAAGAGAAGGGGGCTTGCGGGACTTTCGGGGAGTGGGGGGGGCTAGAAAAGGGGAAATCATTTGAAATGTAAATAAATTATATCGAATAATAAAAAAAAAAAGAAAGAAGCAGGAAAATGTTACACAAACAGGGAGGTGAAACACTAACAAATGAAAACAAATAAAGAATCAATACTGATACTAGAGTGATCAGACAAGGCATTAGAATACTTATGACTATATTCCATATGACCAAGGAATATGATGAAATCTGTTAAGTGCAGACATTGATTGTGTGTGTCTGTATGTGTGTGTGTGTGTGTGTGTGTCTGTTTAAAGACCTGAATCAAACTAAAGATGAACACTATACTGCTTATGGCTTATAATAATTTATATTGGATAAGATTAAAAGCAAATTAAGGATTGTGTACTAAAACAACTAATGAAAGAACTGTAGAAATGATTCCAAATCAAATTTGCATATGGAAGACAAAATTTTAAGTGATGAAAATCACACCATTACATCTCTGAGCGGATGGACACTTTAACAACTGGGAAACTCCAAAGAGCGTGGAGAACACTTGAAATGTTTGACAGAAACAAAGTCCCTGGCACGCAGAACATGAAGGAAGCTATACCAAGACACATCAGAAAAAAATATTTAATACCAACAGTGAAGAGAAGAAGTCTTAAAATCCACTCCACTGGAGAAGTATATTATATACATTTAACATAAAAACAGAAGAATTAGCTTTGAAAATAACCCAGGGAAGACAGGGAAGTGACTCTTTTGGAGGATAGACCATGAAGAGCCTGAAAGGTAGCATCAAACACATCTTTAAAGAGGTTTTACTCCTTTCAAGGATTGTTGAAGATGGGGCAAACCCAGTGGTTGAGGAGTTGCCTAGCATTGTTAAAGCCCTGGGTTTGATTCCCACAGTGGGGGGAAATTGATTATGTTAACAAAAATGATAATAATAAAGCAATGTGGTTATTACAAAAGCCCTATGAGTCTACGAAAATAAGTATTATTATAATATGAAGCAGGTTATATGGAAAGAGCTGATCAAGGAAACACCTTTAAGTATAACATTCAATTTTTATAGAACATTTAACACTAGTATTAGAATATTTGCTTGTTAACGATGACAATAATGAATATTTATTATTTAGTATTAGAGATTTATTTTATAATACTTAATTTGTGTGACATATTTAAGACTTGGTTGTCCTTGCAAAAATCAAATTCAACCAGCATTAAAACTTAGCATTAAAACTTGTCAGCTGAACATAGACAACATGAAAGGCAAGCGGGTTAATTTTCAGGGTTAAAGGTTTTAGTGGAGAGAGAGAGAGAGATTGTGGCGGGAAGAGGGTAAAGCATGAGTTAAGCAAAGGAAGATGAAGATGCCTAATGAGTATCCATTCACTCAGTTGCAAATGTCATATACATTACATTCACAACAAACAATGCAGTCATTCAGAAACGTATTATAAAGAAGAGCAGTTTGAACAGAAGTGCCCTCTGGGTAGAAAATGCTGCTTCAAGATAACATTAGTTCTTAAATGAAAATTTCAGTGTAGGGCACAGGGTACTTACTAGATGTGTTATTGGGCAGAGGCAAAACAAAACAAAACAAAACAAAACAAAACACCTGTGGACTAGTGCTATTACTATTGGTTAGCCATTACAAATCGATGAAAAGTCCCTATTGATAAAGACACTAACTGTGAATGTAGGACATATAGAATTCGATTTGAATCTATCAAAAAACTCTCTCCCTGATAGTTAGCTGACATAGTGGCAGAAGGTGCAATTGGTTGAAAAGAAAAATACATCAGTGGTCTTTCCCAAATGTGGAGCCTACATGCTTTCATACCGACCTGCTGGGCGAGGTGTGCCCATTGGAGCAGTAGTGGCGTGATGACTGGTAAGCTACCTAATTGCCTATTGCATCTAGGGCCTGCTCCACAAAAGGGTTTTATTCCTCAAACTGTAAAACTGGTAAAAAAAAAAATTCCATGACAAAGAGAGTCATAGGGCCCAAGAGGCAAAAATTATTTTTTTTCTTTCTTCTTTCTTTTTTTTTTAATTTTTTTATTCGATATAATTTATTTACATTTCAAATGATTTCCCCTTTTCTAGCCCCCCACTCCCAAAAAGTCCCGTAAGCCCCCTTCTCTTCCCCTGTCCTCCCACCCACCCCTTCCCACTTCCCCATTCTGGTTTTGCCGAATACTGCTTCACTGAGTCTTTCCAGAACCAGGGGCCACTCCTCCTTTCTTCTTGTACCTCATTTGATGTGTGGATTATGTTTTGGGTATTCCAGTTTTCTAGGTTAATATCCACTTAATAGTGAGTGCATACCATGATTCACCTTTTGAGTCTGGGTTACCTCACTTAGTATGATGTTCTCTAGCTCCATCCATTTGCCTAAGAATTTCATGAATTCATTGTTTCTAATGGCTGAATAGTACTCCATTGTGTAGATATACCACATTTTTTGCATCCACTCTTCTGTTGAGGGATACCTGGGTTCTTTCCAGCATCTGGCAATTATAAATAGGGCTGCTATGAACATAGTAGAGCATGTATCCTTATTACATGGTGGGGAATCCTCTGGGTATATGCCCAGGAATGGTATAGCAGGATCTTCTGGAATTGAGGTGCCCAGTTTTCGGAGGAACCGCCAGACTGATTTCCAGAGTGGTTGTACCAATTTGCAACCCCACCAGCAGTGGAGGAGTGTTCCTCTTTCTCCACACCCTCTCCAACACCTGCTGTCTCCTGAATTTTTAATCTTAGCCATTCTGACTGGTGTAAGGTGAAATCTCAGGGTTGTTTTGATTTGCATTTCCCTAATGACTAATGAAGTTAAGCATTTTTTAAGATGCTTCTCCGCCATCTGAAGTTCTTCAGGTGAGAATTCTTTGTTTAACTCTGTACCCCATTTTTAAATAGGGTTGTCCGGTTTTCTGGAGTCTAACTTCTTGAGTTCTTTTTTTTTTTTTAATTTTTTTTTTAATTCGGTATATTTTTTATTTACATTTCAAATGATTTCCCCTTTCCTAGCCCCCCACTCCCAAAAAGTTCCGTAAGCCCCCTTCTCTCCCCCTGTCCTCCCACCCACCCCTTCCCACGTCCCCGTTCTGGTTTTGCTGAATACTGCTTCATTGAGTCTTTCCAGAACAAGGGGCCACTCCTCCTTTCTTCTTGTACCTCATTTGATGTGTAGATTATGTTTTGGGTAATCCAGGTTTCTAGGTTAATATCCACTTATTAGTGAGTGCATACCATGACTCATCTTTTGAGTCTGGGTTACCACACTTAGTATGATGTTCTCTAGCTCCATCCATTTGCCTAAGAATTTCATGAATTCATTGTTTCTAATGGCTGAATAGTACTCCATTGTGTAGATATACCACATTTTTTTGCATCCACTCTTCTGTTGAGGGATACCTGGGTTCTTTCCAGCATCTGGCAATTATAAATAGGGCTGCTATGAACATAGTAGAGCATGTATCCTTATTACATGGTGGGGAATCCTCTGGGTATATGCCCAGGAGTGGTATAGCAGGATCTTCTAGAAGTGAGGTGCCCAGTTTTCAGAGGAACCACCAGACTGATTTCCAGAGTGGTTGTACCAATTTGCAACCCCACCAGCAGTGGAGGAGTGTTCCTCTTTCTCCACACCCTCTCCAACACCTGCTGTCTCCTGAATTTTTAATCTTAGCCATTCTGACTGGTGTAAGGTGAAATCTCAGGGTTGTTTTGATTTGCATTTCCCTAATGACTAATGAAGTTGAGCATTTTTTAAGATGCTTCTCCGCCATCTGAAGTTCTTCAGGTGAGAATTCTTTGTTTAACTCTGTACCCCATTTTTTAATAGGGTTGTCCGGTTTTCTGGAGTCTAACTTCTTGAATTCTTTATATATATTGGATATTAGCCCTCTATCTGATGTAGGATTCGTGAAGATCTTTTCCCAATTTGTTGGTTGCCGATTTGTCCTCTTGATGGTGTCCTTTGCCTTACAGAAACTTTGTAATTTTATGAGGTCCCATTTGTCAATTCTTGCTCTTAGAGCATACGCTATTGGTGTTCTGTTCAGAAATTTTCTCCCTGTACCAATGTCCTCAAGGGTCTTTCCCAGTTTTTTTCTATTAGCTTTAGAGTGTCTGGCTTTATGTGGAGGTCCTTGATCCATTTGGATTTGAGCTTAGTACAAGGAAACAAGGATGGATCAATTCGCATTCTTCTGCATGCTGACCTCCAGTTAAACCAGCACCATTTGTTGAAAAGGCTATCTTTTTTCCATTGGATGTTTTCAGCCTCTTTGTCGAGGATCAAGTGTCCATAGGTGTGTGGGTTCATTTCTGGATCTTCAGTCCTGTTCCATTGATCCTCCTGCCTGTCACTGTACCAATACCATGCAGTTTTTTAACACTATTGCTCTGTAGTATTGCTTGAGGTCAGGGATACTGATTCCCCCAGACTTTCTTTTGTTGCTGAGAATAGTTTTAGCTATCCTGGGGTTTTTTGTTATTCCAGATGAATTTGAGAATTGTTCTTTCTAACTCTGTGAAGAATTGAGTTGGGATTTTGATGCCTATTGAATTTGTATATTGCTTTTGGCAAAATGGCCATTTTAACTATATTAATCCTGCCAATCCATGAGCATGGGAGGTTTTTCCATTTTTTGAGATCTTCTTCCATTTCCTTCTTCAGAGTCTTGAAGTTCTTGTCATACAGATCTTTCACATGTTTGGTAAGAGTCACCCCAAGATACTTTATACTGTTTGTGGCTATTGTGAAGGGGGTCATTTCCCGAGGCAAAAATTATTAAGAGTTGTTTGGCCAAATGGTCATGTTGTCAAATTATTTTCTTAAGATTTATGTTTATTTCCACATATTTTTTTCTTCCTTGGTTAAGAGCTGATGCAGAGACACACAACTGGTCAAAGTGTCAAATGTAAGTCACCATGAGTGTTCAGCTCTGGACAAATCATCTGTATCAGTATTTGTCCTCTCTCCCCTATCCCCACGGTATTGAGACTCAGGGAACATCATGGAAGAAGGAACAAAAAGAATGTAAGAGCTGGTAAGATTTAGAGCTGTGGAATGCTCACTTCTGCATTATTATTACAAACATCAGCCGCAGAGGTGGTTACCCACACAAGATCTAGTCTGTCAATATTTCAGCATGGATGGGAGAAGAGCTATTTGACAGTCAATAGCTGCTGAGGGAAGAAGAGTCAATCTTTGTGGATATGCCCTATAGCTAGGCTGCCTATGTCTTCATGGATAGTTCTATGTCTATTTGCATGTGGGCAGCATTAGTTGGACTCAGAGAGTTTCTAACAACAACAAAAGAAATGAGATGGGGGCGGATCCTAGGGAACACTGAAGGGAGGTGGTGAATGAATAGGTTCATAATATGTTGCATAGATGTATGGAATTTTAAGGAGTAATAAAATTAAAAAAAAATTATTTAAAAAGACAACTTCTCCAGGTACTTTTGAGGTAGGAAGGAAATAACCTATTTTGCAATTTATGTAATTTATGTATATTATGTGCAATTATTATAACTGTAAAATCTTTGTGTAGATTTTCTACTACTTTTCACACAATGCCCTGACTACTTTATGTAGAGTCTATCTACTCAACAAGCAAGTAAGCAGACCATCCCTGAATACTTCCTACATGCGCTTCCTACTTCAAGCTATCTTATGTGCTTCAGGTCTCTGGACAGCCTGTTTCACCCAGGAGACCCTAACTTTCACATTTTTGTCACCACTCCTGATCTACAGCATTAAGAGCAGAAAGTTCCTAAGTACGAGGAATTAAGACTCAGGGGAGGGAAGGAAAAACAGGATGTAGAGTCACTCACTTTAGTGAAGTGTTTCGGACACCACCTGGACATGATTGCTACTCACTTTTCCAGTCTGGGGGTTCATCAGAAAACTGGGCACATCACTTCCCGAGGATCCTGCTATACCACTCCTGGGCATATACCCAGAGGATTCCCCAGCATGCAATAAGGACACATGCTCCACTATGTTCATAGCAGCCCTATTTATAATAGTCAGAAGCTGGAAAGAACCCAGATGTCCCTCAACGGAGGAATGGATACAGAAAATGTGGTATATCTACACAATGGAGTACTATTCAGCCATCAGAAACAATGAATTCATGAAATTCTTAGGCAAATGGATGGAGCTGAAGAACACCATACTAAGTGAGGTAACCCAGTCTCAAAAGGTCAATCATGGTATGCACTCACTGATAAGCGAATATTAGCCTAGAAACTTGGAATACCCAAGACATAATCCACATGTCAAATGATGACCAAGAAAAATGGAGGAGTGTCCTCTGGTTATGGAAAGACTCAGTGCAGCAGTGTAGGGGAATACCAGGACAGGGAAGTGGGAAGGGATGGATGGGGAAACGGGGAGGGAAGGGGGCTTATGGGACTTTCGGGGATTGGGGAGCCAGAAAAGGGGAAATCATTTGAAATGTAAATAAAAATATATGGAATAAGAAAAAAAATTCTTGTTCTGGAGCAGGAGCCACAAGCGTCATGTGTGATGATGGCTAATGGCTGTATTTTCCTGGCCATGCTCAGAGGAAGCAATGTGTTATCCACTAAACTAAAATCTGTCCATACTCTGTTAAGTCTCACAAGCTGATCCAGATGGAAATACTTTCAGTCCCACGATTGTGGGTGACTGGTGTAAGAGAACCCTGTCCCAGAGAATACTAAAAACAGCAGCTACTCAACCTCTCACACCAAATGCCACAATAATTGCATGTGACATATCCACAGCCTTCCTACCCTCTTAAATCATCTCGGATTACTTACAATACCTACTATAATATAAATGGTATATAAAAGTTGTTCTGTATAGTTTAAGGAACAGTAAAGGGAAAATTCTACATCTTTCATATATTCAACATTTTTCTAATAGCTACAGTCCAAGGTTTGCAGAAAGACGAAGCTCTTCTGAGTATGAGGACTTACTGTAAACAGCTACAAGCACAGTGAGATGTGTCTCTACACTGTAGGGGTCATTTGTTCTAAAGGGTGTGTATTTGTGGTATTGACAACAGTTACATTTCATTAACTGTATTCCCGTAAATCACACACAATTGTTAAATCTCACTCAAGTGATATCTCTAGAATTTAATTAAATTTAACAGAAGACCAAACTGAGATTTCACTTTCATAGTGTGACTGACTGAACAACACAGTTGGGAATGATTCTCTCAAGGAGAGATTTTCAGTTTTTGTTTGCTTTAGAAGTCAAATGTGTACATCCTGAATCATTCTGAGAGACTTAAGAAAAATGTGGGGCAATTTACAGAGGGCTTAGTTTCTTTAGGAGATTAAGATCTTTGCCCCTTATAAAACTCTTTCAGTGACTGCCAAGAGCTAGGTGCTAGATTTCCTCATTTTAAACTTCCCCTTAGGGCTGTAGTAGTTAAAAGAGATAAAGTATGAGAAATCACCTAGTCCTGGGTAGCTATGATGGATTATTAAGCAAACAAACAGATACAAATGAGCATCGTTTATCACTGCTACACCCTCAAGGTAACAGCCAGGCAGGAGGGCTTGACTTCCGGTACAAGAACACGATGTAGGGTAATGGAAGTAGCACTAGCGGTCCCACCCAGTCCCTGAAGCCTGCCGGACCGCCCCTAGGAGAACTGGAACAGAAGCTCACAGCCTGGACCTTTCCTGGGAACCTTCTCCCAAGGAGCCGCAGCTCTGGCCCACTCTACTAAGCGGTGGAAGCCTTGGGTTTTTTTCCACCTTGCTTCCTGAAGGTTTTTTGTTTTATGTTTTTCTTCTAGAGAAATTTTATTACACAAACTTGCCCTTTCACCGGTCTCAGTTCTAAACCAATTAGATAAACGACATCCCTCGCCACCGAAACCTCTCTGCTTGATTTCATTTTGCCCTCACCAACTGATGGTTCACCAGCTCTGTCTATCCCGTGACTCATAGAGGCTAAACTCTCAATATATTTTAACTAACTTGCTATTAGAATGCCAAACTGACTCATCTGGAAGATTTATAGCCACATCTACCAGCTTTGGATTCTAACTCACCTACGTAGAAGCTATTATTCTGTTATATTGGGCTTATGATGAGCGAGGTTAATGCCCAATAATATATGTATGAATCTGTGCACACATAAATGTCTCAGTACAGGTAAGTTCTTCCCAAGGGACATTATTTTAACTATTATAATTCACTCTCACTGTTTACACTACTCATGACTGTGATCGCTAGCATTGACAGTCATTAGAAATTAATTTCTACAGTTCTTCTAGGATTTAGATTTTATTATTTCAGTTTTGTGAGCTCTGCCTGCAGACTGGACCTTTGTACCATGCTAACAGGCCTACTACCCCAGGGAAAGACGCCTTAAGCACTTTGTCAAAGTAACCACCAGATGGCAGTATTACACCAACCACGGAGGAGCCAGGGCTCTGCCAAGACCCTCCAATTGAAGGAGCCTTCTTTCTGGACTGTGTCAATAGTAAAAGCACCTGAGTTGCATTGAAAATAGTCTTTGTGTAGAGCGTCTCAGGAAACAAAAGAGGGTAAGGAATTGAAATGTAAATTGTAAGGAGACGAAAAGAAACGGTATACAGGGACAGGAAATAAGCAGAAATCATACAGAATAAGAAACATGGTCCAACCTTGAACTTTGGGTTAACCATCCACATCAGTAGATTGCATATTATCTATCTAATTGCCAAGTGTCTGTATCGTTCATTGTCACAGAGTAGAAAGACGGCTCAGCAGCAAGGCTGAGTCACATGTCTTAGAACATGTGGATTTACAGGCGAGGCAAAAGCAAAGGAGGAGGTTGGAGACTGAGATGCGCAGCAGCAGCCTTGCCCAATAGTAAGCAGTGAGGATTGTTCGGACTGCAGTGGCCGTCACAGAGGCATTTAAAAAACGTAACTTCAAATGCTTCAGAACATCTTCATAGTTTTGTCTTCAGATCCCCCACGTAAGTCAAAATGGTAAGTTACCAACCATTCAGTGCTGATAAGTTCTAGAGCCTTCCTTATTAGCTATCATCCGGCTACCTTATACAGTCTGCTTACAGGGAACTACTCATATGTAGCAGAAAATATACAACTTTTAGACAGTGCATCTGTCTAAAAGAGATAGAGAGCCAGATCTGTAGCACTTTTTATTGTCTAGCACACGGACCATGTCTAAGGCTCTCTTCTGAAGACAGCGCTCTAGCTTTCTAGGCATTTCCCCTCTCCTGTAGGCCTGCTGAAGCCCACCCTCATGGGACAGGGATTCCAGATCATTTGTTCTTTGTATTTTTGAATAAGCTCTTGCAAAATTTGCTCTAAGATCAAGCCCCCATCCCACTCCCACCCCCAAATCTAGTTTCGGGAGCTGACATGCCATTTGGCCAACATGGGACAGAGAAGAGTGTTTCTCTTCTCTCTCTTCATACTCAGTTTCACACACACAGCCTACTGCTACCTCAGGTCAGTCAGGAATGTTTCCAGCATTGAATTATTCTGAGATCTGTCCTTGTTTTGAAACCCGGATGAATGATGAGGTTTGCATTCTTGTAAGATTTGTCTGGGCTCTTATAGGTTAGAGGTTCATTCTGTCAAAGATAGTTTGAAATCTTTGTGTCATCTCTGGCTTTCCAAACATTCCTGATGTGAATCGAGTCCTTGCTTATACAGTGAAAAGTTCAGGGCACAGAAGCAGGGCTACAGATCTTCCTGTGGGAGCCTTCATCCCTATGAAATGTGCACCGGATCCCCCCAGATCTTATACTGCCCTAACTGTGTCAGCCAAGATGCCTGCCCTCCTGGTCTCGTGTCTGATCCCAGACATGCATGAAGAGATAGTATGTTAATGAGTTTTGAAAAACCTATCTGAAACATGTCAGTCCCTTTGTTCATGCCAGAAGTGCTGGAGAGTACAGTGTTTCCTATAGAAGATTTCAGCAGCACACCCGAGAGTGGCCGTGAGTGCTCAGCTGATGCTTTGCAAGCTCTTGAAGCTTCGAATTTCCCCTTTCCTTGCGTTTTTATTGTCCCAGGTTTAGTGGTTTCTCCTCCACTCTTTAGTCAGAAGAGCTACATTTCTTAGCCATTGGGAAAAAGTACTTCTTTAAAAATAAATTTATTTGGCTTAATACCATTAAGTATTAATTAATTCACTTTACTAAAAATAGTACACAATGGTGATGATACGTTATAAAATGAAAAAAATCTTAATTATCTAATCATATGGAAAGACAAAGTATTTCTATGTATTCTAGCCCAGTGTGCTGTCATTGAGCACCTATGAAGATGTACGCATTAACAAAGTAACAAGACCCACTTTGTAGCCTCCATCTTTTTAAATAGTATATTGTGAAATTTTTATGGACAGTTCCTAACGTGTGTAAATGCATGTGTAAGCATTTACATCTTCTCTAAATAAAATTCTCTTTTTATGTTCTCCAGAAATTTAGAAAGACAACTTTTAGTTTCCTAATAGTTAAAGACTATTGTGCTTTATTCTCGAATTAATGGCATTTTAAAATTTTACTATTTTGCCCAGCTACAAATTCTGTAAAGAACAACAGTGACTTGCCTTCAAGATAAACCCACTGGTGCAATAGTAGCACAGATGTTATGGGAATAACCAACAACTGCTTTATTAGACTTAGACACACTCCATGAGATGGAACCTATATCTGATATTGTCTAGAACCTGAGAATAAATAGGTTATGAGCACAAGAAGAAAACCAATGTTCTGCTAAATGAACATCATAGAAATAAAATAATTCCTAGTAACATGTTGTTATGCCCATAAATCAGTACATGGCTCATCCATCATCACAGAGGGTTTTTCTTAATTTTACATATTAATATACTAATAAACAATAATTACTTACATATTAATTAACAACCACAACTGGACAATGTACAGAGAGTGAGAAGCTTTGGAATGATCCGCTTTAAATGGTACCTTTGCATCAAATTCTGCCACTCAAGGCTCAGGGATCTATATGAAAGAGGAATCATAAAGATTGTAGGAGCCAAGATGGATGAACCCTGTTGACTCCAAGGAGAGAGCAGTTTCTAGACACAATAGTACTGATTCACATACAAACTCATAGACTATAACCTGCACAAGACCTGCACTTAGTCAAGCCAGAACAATATCCTGGCACCAAGAAAAGGGAAGTGGGGACAAGGTCTTACAAGGAACTATTTGCATAGTGATATCTGCCAGGAGAGAGAAAGCCAGTTTTCTTCAATGCAGTCACACAGAACATATCAATTACACTCCAGGGAAGAGCTTGTGGTCAGTATTTTGTTTTTACAGAAAAATAGGGGGGGGGAAGGAGTTAGAGGAGGAGAAAGAATATGATCAAACAATATTGTATAAAAAAGTTACTTAAAAATAAGTGTTGGTATTTAAAGCTCATCTTCTAATGTTATCAGTTAAATATTAATTTTTTAAATCCTATGATCTTTAAGAATGGAGATGAGTATCTGACTCCCATGTTAAGTTTGGCCACATTTAATAATAAATTTTGTATATATATTTTTAAGTATACTATTTAAGTCTCTTTTTTCTTGAACTCTCATGTTTCTAGTACATTTCTGCCCATTCACTTTGCTTTTTACACTTCTTTGCTTCCTTATTTTAAGTGTACAACCATTTTAAAGAACTCAAAGTCACTTTTGTCATCAGGTTTATGTACTCCCTGTCACTGTTATTTTGAGGTGCAGTTGGTCCTCTTGCTTTTGATGTTATGTGCCTCTGTGACTGTGGTGGGCAACAGCAAAAGTATGTCACATCAGATGAGAATCCAATTCCTTGTTCTGAAAACTCAGCATAATGTCTATGGCCATCCCACCTTGAACACATCTAATTTTATCTGAAAATAAGCATTGCTCATAGCTCAGGATGGTTTTTCTGCTGAGTTAGAATTCAGACTGGGGTCTCTGTCAGCTCAGCCTTACTGGCAGTTCTCTCTCAGTACCTATAAGATGCCAGACACATGCCTTACTTTATGTCATGCTACTGGTGTACTAAAAACACCTATCATACCTCATGTTAAAGTAGAATATTTTGCGTGTGTGTGTATGTGTGTGTGTGTGTGTATGCGTGTGTAGTATGTATGTGGGGGACCCTAATGTATGTGCAGAGATTAGAAGGCATCAGTTTCTTCCTTCTACCAGGTGGGTTCTGAGGATCACATTGAATTTAGCAGATTTGGCTTCAAGTGTCTTTCTTCATTGGGCTGTCTTGCTGGTCTACTAGGATGGCTTTTGAGCTGTACCATACACAGCTTTCCCAGAGACTTACAGGAAGATTAAGGGAGATGTGAAATACTTGCTTTCCAAATATGGAGTACTGTCTAGCACTCCATATTTGGCTATATAATATTTTTTCAATGTTTGCTTTCTTGGTAACTGTAGTATATTTTATTTGATTGCTTTTTTCTTCTAGTAATTCAGAAGACATATAAGTTATTAATTTTAATTACTGGAATTATAAAATGCCAGTGTATTTCAGATACCATTGCTGATATTGAACTCCAAGCAATTGAAAATATTGACTGTTCAGTTAGTCAATGTTCTTCGACAATTTCCCCTCAGCTATTCAGCTTTCTATGATATGGTCTATGATTTTGGACATAGTCATTGATTCTTTTGGCATTTTCTCTTTAGGGAATATCCGTGGTCATAGGTATGACATTAGTGGAGCTGGAGGTCTCTGAACACTGCCTTACCATCCCCTCACACAGGCTGCCCTCTTTTGGTGGATCTTGGACATAACTTTTTTAGAAACTGTGTGTGGTCTTCCTTCTGAGCTTTAGTTTATGTGAACTATTGCATCATAGGCCAAACTGGAGTTAAGTATTAAAACATCCACTTTAGAACACAGATAACACAGCTCTGCATATATTCTGTCATCTGAAGTAAGGGTTTCCTGATAAGTTACCTACTTAAAAAAAAAAAGCCTTCTCCATGGACGTCACCAATGGATCATTCTATTTTTACATAGTTACTGTATACTGCTTTCTCTAACACCTTTTCATGTTGTTTGCTTTAAAGAATGCCATGTCTCCTTGAAAACTGTTAAAAAGGACTCTTCAAAGTAATTCATGTGAAGGAGTGACCCAGTGATCTCTGTCCCTGTTCTCCCTTCCCTCACAAGACATGTCTCTGCCCAGAGTGAGGTCAAGAGGCCAATGGAGCTAGAGTTTAGTCCAATGAAATAATCCAGGAACAGTTAGCCACACAGAACCTTGAGATAAAGCAAGTTGGAATTTTAGTCTAGATAAATATTCTAAATTTAGAATAGTATATTAATGTATTCTTTAAACACTACCCTCTTTGTCTGCATAGACTTCTTTTTTTTTTTAATTAGCCTTTCCTTAGGTAAAAACAAAGAGTCCCAGATCCAATTTTGAGAAGTATGTCTGACTCATTGTCCTGGAGGCATGTGATGTAATGATACATTTTAATTTGGATCTGGGCTTATTCCATATATCAAAACAGAGGGATAGGAGTTCCCAGGACTAAATGAATAGTGAATTAAAATCCAAAAAACATGATACTATGAAAATTTAAGTTTCCTCTTGCCTCAATAGCATAATTAATTGGAATTTTAATTTCTATATTTTTCAACTAACATAGTTCCACTGGTAAAGTTCATGCTCTTCTCTTCTGAGGCAGACCGGGAGATGCTATTCTTCAAGTTAACTGCTTGTTGGCAAGTTGTTTGTTAATAATGCAAATAGTAAGAAGAGTTATTCATTTTATATGTCATTGTAGTTCATCAAAAGCAAAAATCCAAGATAGGAAGGATAGAAAAAATTTGTAAACCTAAAGAACTTTTTTTTTTTTTTTGCAATTTATAGGCTGTTTCTTTGGCATGCAGGGACCCTGTGTTTGATTCACAGCACCACATAAGTGAATAAATACTTACATACCAAGTTTATGTTGTATTCTCTAACCGCATTCTAAAAGACAGCTCCCTCTTGCCCTTGAGTGGGAGCAGAGGCTTCCTCCAGAGGCCAGCTGTCCTTACTCCCTCTACTCACCCTCCCATGGCTGTCTCCATCCACTCCTGACTCCTTCTTCCCTGCCTTGTGTTCTAGTCTTTACCTAGTATTCAGTCAATGGGAGATGTCCATAGGCTAAGAGATTGAAGGACAGGCAGAATTGCCTAGAGTGTGTGTTCACTGCCTTCTCCTCCAGGATGCCTTTGGAAAAATAGCTGTGCATTTATCACAAGAGCTCCTGTGTGTCTCCCTTTGATGGCAAGTTGCAGGACTCTTCTGATCTTGTAGAAAGGGGAGGTGATGGGTTTGATAAATTATGAGCCTTCAGGTGCCCCGGAATCTCACTTTAGCTAAAGACCCCCTTCAAACCACTTTTCATTTGATGCTCTTTGAATAGTTTTCTTGCCTGAATGTTATGTCTAGAAAAGCTATACCACTCCTGGGCATATACCCAAAAGATTCCCCAGCATGTAATAAGGATACATGTTTTACTATGTTCATAGCAGCCCTATTTATAATTGCCAGAAGTTGGAAAGAACCCAGGTATCCCTCAACAGAAGAGTGGATGCAAAAAATGTGGTATATCTACACAATGGAGTACTATTCAGCCATTAGAAACAATGAATTCATGAAATTCTTAGGCAAATGGATGGAGCTGGAGAATATCATACTAAGTGAGGTAACCCAGACTCAAAAGATGAATCATGGTATGCACTCACTAATAAGTGGATATTAACCTAGAAAACTGGAATACCCAAAACATAATCCACACATCAAATGAGGTACAAGAAGAATGGAGGAGTGTCCCCTTGTTCTGGAAAGACTCAGTGAAGCAGTATAGAACAAAATCAGAACAGGGGACTGATGGGACTTTCGGGGAGTGGGGGTCCAGAAAAGGGGAAATCATTTGAAATGTAAATAAATATATCAATAAATAAAAAAAGAGAAGGATAAAAAAAAAGAAAAGCAACCAGGAAAAATCTAGAATTAATCTCATGTTCAATAAAAATGTTTGAGATTTTAGGTACTTCAACTCACACAGGCTTAGAGGAAAGATAGACAGAGGGCTGGAGCATTACCTTTTCTATCTAAAAATGTAATCATTTCATCTCTATCTTACTCACTGTCTTAGACACTGTGAGCACAGCAACTCGTATTAAAGACAACATTTAGTTGGGATTGGCTTACAGGTCAGAGGTTTAGTCCATTATTGTCATGGTGGGAGGTATGGTGGCGTGCCGGCAGATGTGGCTCTGGAGAGTATCGGAGAGTTCTGCATTTGGATCCACAAGTAGCAGGAAAAGAATGAAACACACTAGGCCTTTCTTGAGCTTCTGAGACCTCAAAAACCTCACCCTCAGTGACACACTGAGGGTTTCTCCAACAATGCTACACCTATTCCAACAAGGCCGCATCTCCCAATAGTGCCACCTAAGATCCTATAGGGCCCTTTTCATTCAAACCACCACATGCACCTATTTCTTTCTGATAATTCTCAAAAGAATGTCTTTTATATATTTCCTTATACTACTGATATTCCCAGTCACTTTTAGTTCAGATAAAATGTATTTGTATATTATTGGTTACTTATGCAACACCTTACATTTGTTTACTAAATTCTCTGTAGGATCTGAGTGGACTGAGAAGCAAAATGAAAGACAGTACAGCTATCAAGGAGCTTACCCAGCATGGAAGTTATAGTTCTAGGGTAAATTAGATGCAGTAGACTTGCTGTGTGGGGATATCTGATGTGGTGAAAGGATGTATTTCTACTCTGTATATGTTCCCAGACTATTACCAAGTATCCTGGTTGGCTTTTTGTCAACTTGACACAAGATATTGTCAACTGGGAAAAGCAACCTTAGCTGAGGAAATGTCCACATCACATTGGCCCGTGGAGCATTTTCTTCATTGATAATTGATGTGGAAGGACCTAGTCCACCATGGGTAGTTCAAACACTGGGCAGTTGGACCTTGGTCTTAAAGGAAAGCAGACCATGAGGAACAAGCCAGTCAGCATCACTGCTCTACAGTCTACATCAATTCCTGACTCCAGGATCCTGCCTTAAATTCCTACCCTGATTTCTCTTCTGACATACAGAAAATTGTCTGAGTTCCAAATGGTGATAGTGTTCAGAAGAGAAAACAGGAAGAACTGCTATAGAAAAATAGTAGGCTTTAAGCCACTGCATTTCCCCCTGTGACAGCCAGATTATCAAAAGTTTAGGCAGTTTAGGAAGGCCAGTCATCAGCCTGGAACAAGCAAAACCTGAAGAAAATGTACTAGAGACATGTCTAGTAGGAGCAGCCCAGCTAGAACAGTGCACAGTGTGCTTGGAACTTGAAGCACAAGGTAGCCAATGATGCAAAGGGTTGAACTTCAGATAGGCAATGTAAGTATCATTAGCATCATGGAGTATGTTACATTTGCTGGATGATGCTCTGGTGCTTTTTTTCTGGACTTTGCCTGTACACAAGGAGAACTAGAGGAAGCAAGCACGGTAGCAGATTGTGAAATTGAATTCCTTTTTTTTTTTCTTGGCAGAACATGTTTTTGCCAAGTTTACAACCCACTTGAACTTCTGTCTGTTCTTTGATTTTAGAATCAAGTTGGTTTCCTTAAAACATTGAAGAGAGAACATGAATTTACACCCAGTTTTAAAAACAAGTCGTAACAAAGTTTACTGAAGATTTTTATCATTACTAGTAATCAATAAGTAAAATCTCTTCTTAGCATTTACTGCAGCTGGATAAAATATAGTTTTGAATTTCAGTTGGAATTCTGAAAAGGCCTTAGAGTCTGTGTTTGGCCCAAGTACTGACTCTTCACTCAAGCCTGCAGATGACTGACAGGTAGAACTTGGTAAATACCTAAAGAATGGTAGTCTTAGCACCTCTGCTTTTGTCCTAGGCCTTCTCTACCTTTAGCTTTGATCAAATCCCATACTATTCCCACTGGCATGTAAAATCATTTAATAGGTATCAATCTCCCACAAGTAAGCCACCTTTTGCAAGGATAGAAATGACAAACAACTATGATATTTTCAAGAATTCCAGGGGCACTATAATCTGTAGATTGTCCATCGGCAGCATGTATAATGTTAATCTTGATCCCCAGAGTGATAGCTACAAGTCCTGCCCTCCATTTTCCACTGAGAATAGATACTTCCAGGTAGATCAGTCTATGAGGAAAGGACAACCACATTATATGAGTAGGGTTGCCCCTTTTGGGAACCACAGTCCTGATAAGTAAATGCTTTACAAAGCAGACCACTCTCTGGAGTAACACTCATAGCTGCACTGAAGAGAAATTTTTCCCAAGCATCATGGAGCAGTGTCAATGTCTTGACACTGAGAAGACTCTGAGAAGAACTGAGGTATTGATTAAGCCAACCTTGGTTTGGCCATTTCTACCTCTTGCCATCTTCCTGAATTTTTTTTCTGATTTATAGCTGACGCTTGTATCAGTTCCCCTCAAGAAAGGAAGAGACTTATTTCTACTGCATTCCCTGTTTACCACACTGAAAACTAAGTTCCTATCTTCCTCTTTTACCTTTTATTTTACTTCTGAAGTGATATATTGGGGTCCTAGTCCTATACATAGGAATCCAGTATTAGAGAGTTTTCCTTTGATAAAATAACTTTATAAATAAAATGTTTAAAGACATTTTAAGAAAAGCTTGCTTTAATTTTTTAACTTAAAAAAGAAATACGCTTTATCCAAGGACCTGCTTGAAGCCCACTTCTGAGTATTTGGCATGCATAACACGGCACAGAAGTAGATGCTGTCCAGGAAGACAAAATGTTGCTGTGCGATGGATTTGCCAGCCAGCAAAGTCAAAGATAGTTTATACAGACTAAGCCATGGTCCTAGATTCTCAGCACCTGCATTGCAAACCCACTGTAGAGAAGACTAGCAGGACTCTGTTTCAGAACCTTTGATTGAAAGGCTTTTTGAGCAAATCTAGTTTCTCAAAAGAGCTGGGGCACTTGGGAGCATTTGCATTAGACATTAATCAGCAAAGAAATAGTGTCATCCAAAGATGTATGGAACTTGGGTGTTAAAAGTTTGTCCCGGTTAGTTTTATCTTTCTCTCCCAGTTGAAGCCCAGTGTTTATGGGAAAGGAAAGCTCAGAATACTTTATTTTTGATGTTTCTAAACTCTGTTCTTGTACTTGCAGATTATTGCTTTGACTTTTAGCATCAATCCCTGAAAGTAATTCTTGTTTATTCTTTTTTTGTAACTTTTTCTTTTCTTGTTGCTAAAGAGAAATAAATCCTGATAGGCAGATGTCAAAAAAAAAAAAGTTTGTCCCACCCAGATGTCCAACATTGCTCCCCAACTCCCACTTCAAATCCTGCTGCTGGTCCTTTCAGGGTCCCATTTCAGGGTCCCATTTCAGGGATCCAAGTACATATTGTGGAAATGGATGGTATCTTTGGTATCTAACACTTATGTTAGGCTCAAGCTGGTTTGATTAGTTATGGAAAGCTAGATATTGAAAAATTCATTCATATCGATCACCTTTTCTGGTAAGTCCATTACTGATCATTTGTTGTTATTTCCATTCTCATTAGAGCAGGGTTCTAGATTTATAGAATGATCTTAGGATCTCCCTCTCCAGGTGGAGTGAGCACAGGATTTTCCTTTCCTAGATATAGTGATCACAGGATTTGCATTCTCTCAGCCGAGTGAGCACAGGATCTGCCCCCTCCAGGCAGTGCTTTCTAAAAGATGACAATGTTTTAAGAAATAAGTTAAATGATGAACAGATTTCATGGGATCAGGCTCACCTACCACATGTAAATCCCTCTCTCTGGACTTTCCATGGTGTTTATAGCCTCGCCATGGTACCAAGAAGCAGTTTGTTAAGAAGGAAAGATAGTTACTTGAAATGTAAGTAATAAAGAGATTTGAAGAAGATACAATGTGATTAGTAACAAACGGTTAAATCTTCTAAATTGAGAAAATGCTAATGATTTGTGTTTCTAAGTAAAGTAGGATTTTCAAAATGTTGTTACAGATTTTACAGTAACCAAAGACTTAACAGAAAACTAAGGCTTTTCAGTAAAGACCAGCACAACTTCTACTGTCCATACCTGGTCAGCAATTGCTACTAACAACAGATTTTGTGCCAGCTAAAAATGAAAGTCTATATAATTACACATACTTTGCCACTAGGAATTAAGGATTTCCATTTTTAAATAATTTATTTTACTTTGCTTACAACATTACTTAAGACTATACATTAATAATCATTAAAAATGATTTTATACCTTGTCCAAAAAAATATGGCATGGGAAAATTTACTTGTTACTTTCAAGATAAATAAATATTACAATGGTCCTTATTTATCTGTGGTTTTGAGTTTGGTATTTTTCAATTCTCATAGTCAATTTTAGATCTAAATACAATAGAGTACAAAAAGGTATTTTGAAGGCTAGGAGTGAGACAGTAAGAAGGAGTGCATAGGTCATGTGAAGTTTTCATCTTTGACACTCTCCCAGAGAATCAAACACTCAACCCAGAGGTCTGAGGGATATGAACATATAGCAGAGCCCCTAAGTCAGGGGTGTCCTCCAAGATCCACTCTAATGTAGGTATATGCAGATGACATTGGCATTCTGTGCTCCCTCCTCATGGAATCTGTCTGAACCACCTATGTCATCAACTCCCATGCCAGAGCACCAATGTGTCTGTTGTCACATTCTATGTCTTATAACCTTTAAAAATATCTGAAATTATCTTAATTGATATCATGACTTCAGTGTGTACCAGGAACTGTTCAAGGTCACAGGTGTACATTATTGAAAAAAATTAATGTATTCATGAAGTTCACATACCTATGAAGTGTTTGTCTTTTTGTAGTGGTATAACTTGTCTTTGTCTTAGTTCTTGGAATTTCAGGAGAGTTCAATAAATATTGGCTAAACTACTAGGATGAAGATAAATGTTAAATGCAGATTAAAGTTACTTTTTAAAATAAGTGATAGACTTGATGAAGGAACAGGGGGAGGGAAGAGGGCTTATGGGACTTGTGGGGAGTGGGGACCCAGAAAAGGGGAAATCATTTGAAATGTAAATAAAAAATATATAAAAAAAATAAGTGATAGTCAAGTAAAGTCATGGATCTTTGAGGAGAACCTACAACCACAACTCTATTAAAGTAGCATGATTCCTAATTATACTCTAAATATTTCTTGTTATACTCACAGACAAGTGTAGTCCTTAGACATTGTCAAGGAAATTTCTCTTTGCAACAGACAGGGATCATATACAAAACCACAACCAATAAAAACGGAGACTTGAACATCCCAGTGCCAGTGGATATAGCTACAAAGCACCTATTGCACCTAAGGCCCAGGGAACATTACAGGAAAGAGGTGGAAAGATTGAAAGAGCCAGAGTATCAGGGAGTTTGCCTTGAGATTCGGTCTCCTAGTAATGCCAGGAGCTATACCCTTAAAGTCTCACTGACATGAGCTGAACAAGGAAAACAACAAGATGTGTGCTAATGTGGATGTTGGAAATCCTAGGAGGCCTCAACTTTACACAAATAACTATAGGCAACTAAGGAAGACCAGATGGCACAAATAATCTTCCCATGGGAAGAGGATGCCATTCAGTTGTCCAATACAAAATGGTCAGCCTTGAAAACATACATACAAATGTTGTAATACAGACTGGGAAGGCTATTTGTAGGAATATACATGTATATACATGTATGCAACAACAATTAATAAAAAACAGAGGACATGACATTGAAAGAGAACAAGGATGGCTACATGAGAAGGTATGGAGGGAGGAAAAGGATGGGAGAGATGATGTCATTATATTATAATATCAAATATTAAAAGAAAAAAAAGCCATGGTGCTAGATTGGATATCACCCCACTTTCATCCCCAAGAACCTACACCAAGCAACAGTAATTCATTCTAGACTTTGAAACATAATTTTACTGGGAAGCTTTTGCAGATTCCTTCCTCACTTCCACTGTTTCTGCTATATAAGATAGAAATGGATATTGTACAGGCATTTTAAGCATTAGATGATTTAGACTAAATGACAACTTACCTCACGTTCCCTGCAGTCAAGGACAAAGGTAATGCAGTGACGAGTTCCATGAATGATAATTATACTACTTATACTGTTTTTCCTATGGCAAGCCCCTTAACTCCCTTGAGACATAGCTCAGCATCAGAGAATGTATATAATTTTGACTTCAGTGACACTTGTGACTGGAGTCTAGAAGGGAAGCACAAAAGGACTAGAAAACGGTAAGAAGCACAAGTGCCGTCAGTGTGGCTCTACTGTGAGTAGTCAAAGAGAATTCCAAAGAGGTCTGCACTGCAGAGATGCCTTTCAAACCCAAAAGGCAGAGTGCTGTTGAGTATACAGCACAAATATAAACATAACCACAGGATTTGGCTTCAGAGCGAAATACAACAGACTGCTCATCATATGGGGATTTAAAGGAAAGGTGGCCTTAAACAAGAATATCTTTCCTTCTGGTGTATCTTGCCACCAGATATTCTACAAGTAGAAAACTTCAAATCCATAATGCAGTAATACTCAGGTAATTATAATAAACACACATCCTGGCTGAAACATAATTAGATAAATTACTTTATAGTAAAATGAACATAGAATAGAGTGGACATACCATTTATTTTCACGGTAGTACATATGATCAGGAAATACCATTTATTTTCATGGTAGTACCTTTGACCAGGAATGTGTTAAAAGATTTCAGTCACTCACCTCTAAATAACTTTGAGATACTGAACACACAGGAAGTAGAGGCAAGAGAGGAACCTTCAGATAGACAGTTGAAGATGTGAACCAATAAGATAGCGCTACACCAAAGTGTGGTAAGGTTATTTGTTCAAGACAACTAAGAAAATCCGTTTGATCATTAGTTGGCTACTAAACTATTAAGTAGAACTTCAGTGGCTATCTATAGCAGAGAACATAGAACTGGGAGAATTATTGCTGCAGAAAGTTCTAGCAAGCAAACAAGAAACAAATACAATTGTGACGGGACTGTTTGCATCCAATAGTTTTCATGTTACTTAAAATTCCCAGTGTACCACAATTAGCAAGCACAAAACATAAAGAATGGTTATTATGTAGCAAATTAAAAGAAAACAAAGAAAACCAGCCAATTAAAATTCTTCATAAGGGAAAGGAGATATTGAATTCACAATAACCAATAAATCAAGAATTATGTAAATATGTTTAACATATATTACATTTGATATATATTATATATGTTTGATATATGAATATATATACGAATTAATGGATTAGCATTTGAAGAAATAAAGCAATATGAACACTAGTATGATGATAAATAAATCTCAAAGGTTTACAGTATGAGAACTAAAGTAAAAAATTCAGTAGAGGACCTTGTGCATCAGATCTAAGCTACCAAGTAAAAGAATCAGAAACTTTGTAAATAAGTTGTTTCCAATCATTCAGCTATTAAAATAGAAAAAAAATGAACATAGTTCCAGAAATTGGTAGGATACCACCAAATATGCCAACAAACAAAGTAGAATTAAAGACGATAAAAATAATTCCTTAGGAAATAATTCAATACAATTTCCTATTTTAACAAAAAAGAATATAAACTTTCACAACTTAATGAATTTTAGGTAGAACAAACACAGAAAGAAGCATGGTTAGATATATTATACACTCAAAAACATTAAAATAGTCTTGAAACTAGTTAGGCAAAAATGATTTATCACATACAAGAGATACTCAGTAAGATTAGGAACTGAGATGTTAGCAGAATCCATAGGAGCCAGAAGGTGTTGGAATGACATCCTCAAGGTAGTAAAGCAAAGAATACCAATCAAAAGATCAAAAATTCGTTATTCTATGAACTCATTCTTCAAAAATAAAACATCTTAAATATAAGGTGTTTTGGGGCCTAAAGAGATTCACAGAATCCACATGGCATCTCACAAACGTCTTTAACTACATACAGTTCCGGGGGACCTGACACTTTTACATACATACTTTCAGGCCAATCACCAATACACATAAAATAAAAAAAATAATTAAGTTATTTTACTTAAAGGCACACACACAAACAAAATTAACGTAATTCACCACAAGCAAAGCAATTTTGAAAAAAAAATGAGAGTTTAATTCAGGAGCAAGTCTTCTACATTCTTTCAATGTTTTAAAAATCTTACTCTTGTCTTTATTATTTTAAGCTGAGTGGCACTAAGGTGAACAGTATAAGTATTAAGAAAAAAAGCTTAAGGTTTAAAATAATAAAAAGTATGTTTGCTAACCTTTTCAGGATTAAAGGATCCTTGGTAGGCAGGTGAACAGGGAAAATATGCTAAAGGTAGATTAATATACATCTTGCTTAAATAGTTATGACAGCTCACTTACTGTTTCTTCTCTTTCTTCAAGAGACTTGGTGGGTTTCTTCTAACTCCCTTGCTACTGGAAACTATTTAGTCCTTGTGACTTTCAGACACCTGGGGAGAGAGGGAAGAAGCTTCTCTAGTGGGAACCAATTAGCGTCCCCTTCTTTGTCTAGATGGACTAATTACCTTTAATATTTCAAATCAGCCAATTCTGAGAAAAGGAATTCACTTCAACTGCAAACTTTCAGTTATGTCAGACAAACACAGATTCTATTTCTCAATCTCCTCTTCACCAAAAGTGTGTGTGTGTGTGTGTGTGTGTATGTGTGTGTGTATGTGTGTGTTTTCTACTTTCATAAAATTTGACAGAGTTCTGAGACCTAGCTTTTCCTGCGTTTTTATTCTTTAAGTGGAGCAAAAGAATCAATTCCTGCAGCCTTGTATTGCCTTATCCTGATGGGCATAAGAATAAAACTGGAAATCTATAGCAAAAGGAAATTTGAGAAAGACACAGATACATGGAATTCTTTAAAGTACACTCCAAAATAAGGAATAGCGTAAATGAAAGGATAACTAAAGACCTTTGAAAATGCCATATGAAACTTATCACTACAGAAGCTTCCTAAAATACATGCACATACATGAATAAAAGGGATTCAAATGGAGTCACCCCATAACAAGGGGCCAGATGTTCCCCTACTATATGTTATCAAATAAGAAGCCTGGTGCATGCTTTGGCTTATTTCTTCTTAGAAATGTCAGTCAGTGTGATCCCAAACAGGGAACCATTACCAGGTGTGATACCATTACAGGGTATTGTCATTGTTCTTAAGTAACCTATAGAACTTGATGGCAAAATGCTATTACTGGCGACAACACATACTTGTATCACAAATAATAAAAAAAATTAGGCCCATGCAGACATGGAAGTCTCATTTCCATTGGCAATCTTTTATAGTTCTAGAAGGTTCTATGTATTAGCATGGATAACAGTCATCAACAAACTAATATATTTGTGAATCTGTGAACTATAATAATGACTGTCCTGGCAAGATATGTTTAATGGTACTATAGTGTATGAACATTATGGAAATAATTACCCACTGTCCTCTTGGATCTAAAGTCTCCTCTACAAGATGTAACTTTTGCTTGGTTCTGAAAATCCCATGACTGCCTAGGTTATAGGCCCCAGAGGAGTACCTGGTACTATTATTCTGTTAAATAGACATAGTAATAAAATAGTCCCTAAGTTCTTATCTTTATACTCATGATAATTAATACAGACTCATAACTGTTCAGTGTACAGAAAATAATAGACCTTAAAGGGCTCAACTTTAATGGGACATCTGTTTTATAATCCCCTCTAAAGCTCAGGGATCATCAAAGAAGAGGAAGCAGAAAGATTGCAAGAACTAAGAGTAGATTTCTGTAGTGAAACAGTGTTGGCTGGACATGACCATGCAGAATACACATGAGCTCACTGTGTCTGGGACTACATGGATGGCCAGTACTTGAACAAGATCAAGCCATCCAGAATCCCAGCAGGGATGGAAGATGGACTCGTAAAGCCCCACCACTTTAAACTACTAGAAACTGATGGACACTAGAAGAGAAAGATTCAGTAATGGTAAACCTGAAAGGCTACCCAGGTTTCATAGATAGTCCCACACCTATGCACAGATATATGGACTCAGTGGGCATTAAAAAAGAGCACATGAAATGGAGAAGGAAATGGAGAAGGAGGTATTGGGGAAGAAGTGGGGAGGAGAAAATGGGAAGTGTATTTGATCTAAACACATATGGGTATATAAATAAAATATTTTACAAAGAAAATTAAGAATACTTACTATGAGTTAAAGTCAAAATACAGAATATTTTATATTCTCTATATAGAATATATAGAGAGAGATGGCTGGAGAGATAGCTCAGTGGTTAAGAGCACTGACTGCTTTTCCAGAGATCATGAGTTCAAATCCCAACAACTTCTTCATGGACCACCACACACCAATTGGTTGCCCAATCTCAAATGGTCGATGTTGAAAACAAACATACAAATAATATAATATGGACCAAGCAGGTTATATTTAGGAAAAAAATATGCATGTAACAACAATTAATGAAAACATTGACATGGATTTGAAAGAGAGTAAGCAGGGATGTATGGGAGGGTTTGAGGGGAAGAAAGGGAAGATATTATGTAACTATATTATCATTTAAAAATTACAAAAAGCAAAGCCAGGAAGGCAGCGTAGTTCTAGCATACTTGCCGAACATGCTCAAGGCCATGGCTTCCATATCCAGCATCACAAAATCAAAACCAAACAAAACCTAAAACAGTTTTTCTGGATGTGGTGGCACATACATAAAATACCAATGCATAAAGGAAGTACCCAACTGGAGCTACAACTGGGCTGCAATGAGACTTCTAAAGCAGGATTGGTTAAGTAGTGAAACCTTGCTAAAAAACGAACAAGTGAACTTCAAACTGGTTCTTTCAAATTGATCTTATGACGGTGAGAAAGGAAGACCAAACTAAATGCAAAACATGTGCAATGAAAGAAACAATGAAGATTAGAGCAGAGATAAACTAAATTGACGCGAAAAAGATAAAATAAAGAATTAAAAAGGAGTTTTTGAAAAAACAATGAAGAAAATTTCATAGGTTTACCTAGTTAAAAGGAAATTTTCAGCTAGTAACTTGAAAACTAAACAGGGGTAATATCCATCTCTCAGAAGAAAAGAAGATTGCAAGAAATACTGAAAAACAAATTCGATGACTTTAGATGAGATTCAAGCCATAGATAAGTAGTCATGGGAAACCTGGAATTGATCTTTGACATATATTTCCTAGTAATTAACTGGTAATTTAAAACATTTCACAAAGGAAAGCTCTGATTATTGACTACAGTGATAAATTTAACCAATAGTTTAAGGGAACATTAATAATTTGGTATTATGAAAATAGTAATGATTTTATTGATTTGTTCATAATTCTTCAATAAAACACAAGAAAGAAGGCATCAACTGTCACTGTAATAAATTCCTGAGATAATCAGCTTACAGAGAAAAGATTTTATTTTGCCTCACAAATGTTGAGGTTCCATTGCTTGGGGGATATGGAGAGGAACTAGTGGGCATGTAGGGGAGCAAAACTACTCATCTCACGACCAAGCAAAATTTAAAGAAAGGAGAGATCCAGGTTCTTGAGATGGCTAATTTCTACTGTGTACTTGACTATATTTAGGATCAATGTGGAAACAAACCTCTAAATATGTCTATGACAATGTTTCCAAGTTTCATTGACTGAGGAGGACAGACCCACTGTAAATGCAGGTGGCCCTTCCCATGGGACTGAATCTGAGACTGACTGCAAAGAAGAACACAAGTCAAGCACCAATCATTCATCTGTTCCCTACCTGTGGATGCAACATGACTAGCAACATCCAGGCCCTGCCTTCACAGCTTCTTTACTATGGTGAGCTAGACCTTCAAACTATAAGTCAAAAGAAATGTTTCCTTCCTTAAGCTGTTTTGCCAAGCGTTTTGTTAATAGCAGTGGAATAAATAACTAATACCGCCCTACTGACTCCTTCAGGGCCATTCTCCAATGAACATGAATTCTTCCCACTAGGTCTAGCTTTTAACATTTCTATCACTTTCCCAAAGTACCACACTGGAAACAAGCCGTTGCTATATGGGAATTTGGGGTCTTTCTATATCCAAACATTTACTGATTCTTTTTAAACCTATGTTTGATGGTAAAATTGCTCAGAGGTCTTACAAGCGGTCTATACATGCAGATAAAAAGACAGCAGCAAAATATTCATACTAACTCATCAACATGAATACGGAAATATATTTATACTAGGTTATGCAATACAACTTTATGAGATTTACCTCAGGAATTTAAGAATATTTTTATATCAGGAAATTACTCAATATATTATACAATAAATGAAAAAATAGAATGTCTTTGGTTATCTGAAACAATTACAATGAAATTATTAGACAAAATAAAATAATCTTAAATAAAAATAAGTACTTAACACATTACAAATAAAACTGACTTTTATCTGAAAAGGGGCATCTATACAAAGAATATAGCATATATTATACTTAATGTTTTAAGAGCAAATGCTTACTTCCAAAGATTAGCAGTACAAGATGTCCACTCTATTTCTATTTAGGAAAATTTATCAATCATTCATTCAATCAATCAATCCAGAATGTGTGAAGAATTAACATTAGATTTGCAGGTGTCATGATCATATGCATATAGTCCTATAACATACTACATTGTCTCCCACTTCATGAATTGCCTTCTTGTGTCGTTGATAAACCCAACTAGAATTCAGTTTTAGATTATGAAGTCTTATATGTCTGATTTTTGTCTTTTCAGTTATTCCTTTGGCTATAAAACTAAGACATCATTGCATAATAGTACAATGTACAATGATTTGCCGTACAATCTATTTCACTATATCAGATCTCATGAGACTGATATCTCATGATTTGAAGAAAGTTTCATTCATTGATCATCTATTTGTATAAACATTTCATTAAAATAACCTTAAATTTCTTGCCTATCTTTAATTTTGTCTTTTTATCATCATTGAGTACTGACTGAGAGTTCTTTACATATTTTATGTCTACATATTTTATGTTCTGTATATACAGTCTACACATTTATATCATGTATACACACCTCAGAATTGTGTATGTTCTCATCTTAGAATTATATGCATGTATATAGAAATATGCTTATTCCTATTTCAGTAAGCATACATGTATAATAAATGTATATATGTATTTCTATACTTGTAAATGTAGTTCTGGTAATTCTGTTGAAAACCATTCAAGCAAAAAATAAGTTTGGTAAAGTTGCAGGATACAAAATCCACATAAAATTTTAATTTATTTCTATATATACAGCATGAGCATTTTCAAATCAAAGATTAGAAAATAGTTTCATTTTTATAAAAACAAAAAGAACAAAATGCTTCAGAATAAATTTAATCAAAAAGTTGCAAGGCTTCAAAATTGGAAACTGCAACACACGGTTGGAATTTAAAGATGGCCAGATAGATAAAAATACATTCATATTATTGCAGAAAAATATTATTAGTAATAGTGTCCAAATTAATTTTAAAATGAACTTAACCCAATTTCCACCAAAATCCCTTCTACTCCTTTATATGGAAATAAAAAGCTTGCTCTAAATTTCTCCTTGAGATTCAAAAATCAAGAGTACTGGGATAATACTGAATAAGAAAGAAGGTGAAAAGCATACATTTCTTTATGTATAACCCACCGCGAAGCTACAGTCAAGAAAGCAGCCTGTGGCATTTGGACACAGAGACCAGAGGAGTAGCACAGAGTGGCTTGATAAAAAGCACCCATGCTCTTACAGTTCACTTACCAAAGAACAAAGGTAATCCAATTAAGAAAGAGGAGAAATGCAGACAAATGTTGCTTTGTGGCAGCCAAATAACCACAATTAGAAGAATAAAGTTGAGCCTTCTAATTCATACCAACCACAAAAAATAACTCAAATTAATATGAGTGATTTTGTAATGTCTAATTTTCTGCACTGTAAAACTACCATGGGATTGTGGGACAAATCCCTGAATGTTGTGCTATGCAATGATGCCTCAGTTATGAAGCCAAAGGAATAACTGAAAAGAAAAACTCAGACATATAAGACTTCATAATCTAAAACTGAATTCCAGATGGGCTTATCAACAACACAAGCAGACAATCCATGAAATGGGAGACAAAAATTTAAAAGTATATATGAAATATTCAATAAGGGACTAACATTGAAAATATATAAAAAAATCTCTCAGAACTCAACAACAGCCAAATCTCTAAACTCCAAATTAAAAGCATAGCATTAAATGTGAAATTTCTCCAAATCAGTCAAATAGCACTTATGGTAGATAAATAGTCAATACAAAATCATCCTGAAGGAAATGGAAATTAGGACTACAATAAGATACAACTGATAGTACATCTAAGATAACTAAGCCAGATAATAGAGGCCGGATGAATGGATGAGTGGGTGAGAAGGCCTGCTGAGTAAACGTGAAGCCCTAAGTTTAGGTCCAGCATCCACATACACTGGTGTGACAGTTCATGCAGGTGACTATGTGCTGTAGGGGACAGAGCCAAGATGACAATTGGGCTACTCTGACCTCCAGCATAACTTCCAGTTTACTAAGAGACTAGATCTCAAAGTAATATGACAGAGATTGATAAAGCATGACACATAATATTTTCCTTTAGCTACTGTACATTTGTGCATAGGCATAAGCAATTCCCCCAAATGTGCTCATATACCACTTATATCATTCTCACCTACCATACAACAACATACACGTGTTCATATACCAAATATATTACACTCACCATAAAATAACATACAAGTGTTCACATATCACATATATCACACTTACACACCATACAATAACATACAATAAAAAGCAGACAGTAATAGATACTAACAATAATTAGGAAAACTGGAACTTTTCTTCTTGGCTGGTAGGATTAAGAAATAATTAAGGTGATTTTTGAAACACTTTGAGACGTCCTCACAAGGTTAAACAGCAAATCATCACACACCCTAATAACTCTACTCCTAGGTGTGTGCTCAAGAGAAACACAGCCAATGTATATACAAAGCCTTAAACATGAATATTAATAGAAGCATTCATAACATCCCCTATTCAGAAGCTGTCAGTGATGGTTAATCTTAATTATAACTTGATTGGATAGGGAAACTCCTTGATCATTAGTAAAGCTCATTCTAAGCACTTCCAGGCATAATTAGACCTTGAGAGTACCTAATAAATGGTTTATCTACTGATGGGTTAAAATTTGAATATACTATTATTGGGAGTTTATGGGCTATGGATGGGAGCATAGATCCAGTGTACCCTGACTCATACTTCCTATATTCCTGACCTAAGCTACTCTGCTGTACCTCACCAACAGCACAACTGACTGAAACCACTGAAACTCTGGGCAAAGTAAATCCTTAATCCTTCCTCCAGTAAGTTATGGCATCAGCCACAACAACAAAACTTACTAACACAAATTAGCATCTATTAGCTGATAACAATTAAGGAAATTATAACCATCCACAAGGTAGACAACTATTTGGAACCAGTTTCTGGTACAGGATAAAGTATAGTTGAACCTCAACATTAGGGAAAATAGAGTCATCCAAAAAAGATCTCATTTTCTATTACTCCATTTACAAAATGTACATAAGCACTGTGAGGAAACAATATTGATAGTCAAAGTCTGGTAAGAGAAGATATCAGAAATGAAAAAAATGGCTATTGATGGCTCTGACATTCAATTATGGGGTGATGGAAATAACCTAAAATTAATAGTAACAGACACATGAAGGGTCAGCTTACAGCATATAAATTGTATCTCAAAACAGTTGTTATAAAACCAATGAATGAGTAAAAAATACACAAGGGATGGAGATAATATCTTATTTTAAGAGAAATATATGAAATATGTTAGCTTACTTCCTACAGCGAAATGACTCATAAAGTAGCAAAAAGAAGAACTAGTCCCATGCATGCATCAGAACCACCAAACCATATAGGGAGCCTTGTTAGCAATGTCTTTCATAACTGCAGTTAAAGGAAGGCATGAAGAAAACTCACTTCAGTAAGAGCTGCTTGGGAAGCAGTTAGATCATAGATAGTCTTCCTCCCAAGCTCATAATACCGAATGACTATTTACTTCCAACCTAGCCAAATGATGGAAATTTATTCATTGGATCTGGAAAAAAAAGGGGGTCCAATGACCTTAACTTGGTGTTGTGCCTATTTTACTGCAAACATGCACACACTGAGTTCTGAAAGCCAAAATCTCTAAGCTGTCTTGACTAGCTTCCCAGATCACTAAATGACTGAATGTTACTCTAGGCAGGAGATTAGAAGAACATCCTCTGAGGAATATAAGTAATTCAATATAAACTAACAATCAAAGTTATGTATTCTAGGCCAATCTGCATTTAAACTTAAGTTTAACAAACTCTTTACATATACATACAAACATATACACATATGTACGTACATATATACATATAAATATCACACATTCATACATATTTGTATATATTCAGAATTCTTAATGAGAGATTCAATATTTCATTCTAAATCATAAAGTTCTTACCATGGATAGCCAGACATACAACTTTCAACATTGAAGATAAAGACCTCAATAAGAAGATATAAAAAAAATCTCAAGTAGAAAAAAGAACTATACCACAAAAAGAAACTTCATGAACATACACCAAGTCATGTACATGCATATGTATGAGCTGTAACTGATAATTTTAATGAAAAGAGAAAAACCTAAGATGCTATGGGGTAAAAGCCTATTGAAAACAAAAAGTTCACTGAAATTGAGTGTATGGAAATGAAAATCAATCTGTGTTGGTCAGCAGTCACTGTGGCAAACAGACAAACAAAAAAAAAATCACCTATGAGAATCAACTTAAAAAAGGTTTAATTTGGTTCATGGTTTCAAATGGTGTTCAGCTTGCTTCATACAAGGTGTACATGATAGAGGCACTCTATTCTTTTCATGACCATCACCAAGCAAACAAGAGAACGTTGGAGAACCACTTCCAGAGTGCCAACATTTAGGGCATTGATGTCCAGAGGAAGGAAAGTGTAAGTTAGTATTAGAAGATTGCTAAGAAGAGACATTTGGGGATAGCTCCTTACCCAGTCCCTCAACTCCCAGAGGAAGCTCGACTCTCAGGTGCTCAAACACACCCAGAACCATAGGTGAGGAGGCCACAACATAGGAAGTAACTGGGATCAGCAGGATCCAGGGACACAGGAACCCTTGCCCCGTCAGTGGCAAGGGATTCTTCCAGTCTGAGCTGGTGCCCTGAGCAGACCTTGAGCTCTAGCTCCACAACCAGTCCCACAACACCCAGAGTAAGCTCGATTCTCAGGTACTCTATCGTGCCCAGGATCATAGGATCACAGGATCTCAGGAGCTTAGTCACACCAGGATTTCAGGATCTCAGAAGCAGCTTGACTCCCAGGAGCTCTGAAACACCCAAGATCTCAGGATCACAGGATCACAGAATCATAGGATCACAGAGACAGCTGGACTCTGAAGAATTCTAACACAACCAGCATCACATGAGGGACAGGCCTCCATCAGAGACAGCAAGGGCAGGTAACATTAGAGATAACCAGATGGCAAGAGGCAAGTATAAGAACATAAGCAAGAAAAACCAAGGTTACTTTGGCATCATCAGAAACCAGTTCTTCCACCACAGCAAGTCCTGGATATACCATCACACTGGAAAAACTAAGATTCAGATCTAAAATTACTACTCATGATGATGATAGAGTATTTTAAGAAGGACATAAATAGCTCCCTTAAAAAATACAGAGAACATAGGTAAATAGGTAGACATCCTTAAAGAAGAAACACAGAAGTTGCTTAAAGGATTTCAGGAAAATGCAACCAAACTAGTAAAGGAATTAAACAAAACCATTCAGGATCTAAAAATGGAAATGGAAACAATAAAAAAATCACAAAGGGAAACAACCCTGCAGATAGAAAATCTAGGAAAGAGATCAAGAGTCATAGATGGAAGCATCACCAACAGAATACAAGAGACGGAAGAAACTCAGGTGCAGAAGATACCATAGAAAACATTGACACAACAGTCAAAGAAAATGCAAAAAATAAAAAGCTCCTATGCAAAACATTCAGAAAATCCAAGACACAATGAGAAGACCAAACCTAAGGAAAATAGGTATAGAAGACACCAAAGATTCCCAACTTAAAGGGCCAGTGAGTATCTTCAACAAAATTATAGAAGAAAACTTCCCTAACCTAAAGAAAGAGATGCCATGAGTATATAAGAAGCCTACAGAACTCCAAATATACTAGACCAGAGAAGAAATTTCTACTGTTTAATAATAATCAAAACACCAAATTTACAAAACAAAGAAAGAATATTAAAATCAGTAAGGGGAAAAGGTCAAGTAACATATAAAGGCAGACCTATCAGAATCACACCACACTTCTCACCAGATTATAAAAGCAGGAAGATTCTGGCAGACGTCATACAGACCCTAAGAGAACACAAATGCCAGCCCAGGCTACTATACCCAACAAAGCTCTCAATTACCATAGAGGGAGAAATCAAGACATTCCATGATAGAACCAAATTTACACAATATCTTTCCATAAATCTATACCTACACAGGATAATAGATGGAAAACTCCAACACAAGGAGTGAAACTACACCCTAGAAAAAGCAAGAAAGTGATCTTCTTTCAACAAACCCAAAAGAAAACAACTATACAAACATAATTCCACCTCTAACAACAACAACAGCAACAACAACAACAAAAAATAGGAAGCAGCAATCACTTTTCCTTAATATCTCTTAAAATCAATGAACTCAATTCCCCAATAAAATGACAGACTAACAGACTGGATACCTAAACAGGACCCACCATTTTGCTGCGTACAGTAACAAGTCAGACAGTACTTCAGAGTAAAAGGCTTGAAAAAAGTTTCCAAGCAAATGGTCCCAAAAACAAACTGGAGAAGCCATTCTAAAGTTGAATAAAATTGACTTTCAACCAAAAGTAATAAAAAAAGATAAGGAGGTACATTTCATATTCATCCAAGGAAAAATCTACCAAGATGAACTCTTAATTCTGAACATCTATGCTCCAAATACAAGGGTACACACATTCATAAAAGAAACTTTACTATAACCCAAAGCACACATTGCACCTAACACAATAATAGAGAATTTAACATCTCACTCTCATCAATAGACAGATCAAGGAAACAGAAACTAAACAGAGACACAAAGAAACTAACAGAAGTTATGAATCACATGGACTTAACATATTTATAGAACATTTCATCGTAGAATAAAAGGATATACCTTCTCCTCTCAGATCCCATGCATCCTCTCAGATCACTATGGACTAAGTCTGGTCTTCAATAACAACAAAAACAAGGGATAGCCCACATAAATGTGGAAGCTGAACAACACTCTACTTAATGATAACTTGGTCAAGGAAGAAATAAAGAAAGAAATAAAAAGACTTTTATAGAATTTAATGTAAATGAAGACACATCATACCCACACTTATGGGACACAATGAAAGCAGTGCTAAGATAAAAACTTATAGCTCTGAATGCCTCCAAAATGAAGCTGGAGAGAGCATATGCTAGCAGCTTAACAGCACACCTGAAAGCTCTAGAACAAAAAAGCAAATACACGCAAGAGGAGTAGATGGCAGGAAATAAACTCAGGACTCACATCAACCAAGTAGAAACAAAAAGAACTATACAAAGAATCAACAAAACCAGGAGCTGATTCTTTGAGAAAATCACTAAGATAGATAAACACTTAGCCAGAGTAACCAGAGGGCACAGAGACAGTATCCAAATTAATAAAATCAGAAATGAAAAGGGAGACATATCAACAGAAACCAAGGAAATTCAAAAAATCAACAGATTCTACTACAAAAGTCTATACTCACCCAGAATGGACAATCTGGCTTGAATGGACAATTTTTTTAGATAGACAACCAGGTGCCAAAGTTAAATCAGGAGCAGATAAAAGAGAATATCTAAACAGCCCCATATTCCCTAAAGAAATAGAAGTAGTCATTAGAGGTCTCCCAACCAAAAAAACCCAGAACTGGATGGGTTTAGCACAGAATTTTATCAGATCTTCAAAGAAGACCTAATACCAATACTCTTCAAACAATTCCACAAAATAGAAACAGAAGGAACACTACCCATTCTTCATTTTATGAAGTCACACTTAAACTTATACTTAAACCATTCAAAGACATAACAAAGAAAGAGAACTTCAGACCAATTTCTCTTATGATCATCAATGTAAAAATAGTCAATAAGATTCTAGCAAATCAAATCCAAGAACACATCAAAACGATCACTCGCCACGATCAAGTAGGCTTCATCCCAGGGATGGTTCAATATACAGAAATCCATCAAGGTAATCCACCATATAAACAAACTCAAAGAAAAAAACACATGATCATTTCATTAGATGCTGCAAAGTATTTGACAAAATTTGACATCCCTTCATGTTAAATGTCTTGGAAAAATCAGGGATTCAAGGCTCATAACTAAATATAGTAAAAGCAATATAAAGCAAACCAGTGGCCAACATGAAACTAAAGGGAGAGAAACTTGAAGCAATCCCACTAAAATCAGAGACTATAGACAAGGCTGCCCACCCTTTCCCTGTCTATACAATATAGTGCTCAAAGTTCTAGCTAGAGTAATCAGAAAACAAAAAGAGGTCAAAGGGATACAAATTGGAAAGGAAGTCAAAAATCACTATTTGTAGATGATATGATTGTATACTTAAGTGACACCAAAAGTTCCACCAGAAAACTCCTAACCCTGATAAACAACTTCAACAAATGGCTGGATATAAAATTAACTCAAACAAATCAGTAGCCTTCCTATATTCAAAGGATAAAGAGGCTGAGAAAGAAATTAGGGAAATGACACCCTTCATAATAGTCACAAATAATATAAAATACTTTGGTATGACTCTAACCAAACAAGTGAAAGATCTGTATAAGAACTTCATGTCTCTGAAGAAAGAAATCAAAGCATATCTCAGAAGATGGAAAGATCTTCCATGCTCATGGATTGACGATTAATATTGTAAAATTGGACATCTTGCTGAAAGCAATCTACAGATTCAGTACAATCCCCATCATTCCAACTCAATTCATCATAGAATTAGAAAGAGTATTTGCAGATTTCATCTGGAATAACAACCCAGGATAGCAAAATCTATTCTCAACAATAATTGAACTTTAGGGGACGCACTATCCCTGACCTCAAGCTGTATTACAGAGCAATAGTGATAAAAACTGTACGCTTTTGGTACAGAGACAGGCAAGAAGATCAATGGAACAGAATTGGAGACCCAGAAATGAACCCACACACCTATGGTTACTTAATCTTTGACAAAGGAGCTAAAACCATCCAGTGAAAAAAAGATGGCATTTTCATTCAACAAAAGGTGCTAGTTCACCTGGAGATCAAGATGTAGAAGAATGCAAATTGATCCATTCTTATCTCCTTGTACAAAGTTCAAGCCCAAGTGGATCAAGGACCTCCACATAAAACCAGATATACTGAAACTAATAGATGAGAAAGTGGGGAAGAACCTCAAACACATGGGCATAGTGGAAAATTTCCTGAGCATACCATCAATGGCTTATGCTCCAAGATCAACAATAGACAAATGGGACATCATTAAATTGGAAACCTTCTGTAAGGCAAAGGACAGTCAATAGGACAAAACAGCAGCCAACCAATTGGGAAAAGATCTTTACCAATCCTACATCCAATAGAGGGCTAACATTCAATATTTACAAAGAACTCAAGAAATTAGACTCCAGAGAACCAAATAACCCTACTAAAAATAGGGTACAGAGCTAACAAAGAGTTATCAACTGAGTAATACTGAATGGCTGAGAAGCACCTAAGAAATGTTCAACATCCTTAGTCATCAGAGAAATGCTAATCAAAACAACCCTGAGATTCCACCTCACACCAGTCAAAGAGTATAAGACGAAACATTCAGGAGACAGTAGATGCTGGTGAGGATGTGGAGAAATAGGAACACTCCTTCATTGCTGGTGAGAGTGAAAGCTGCTACAACCACTCTGGAAATTAGTTTGGTGATTTCTCAGATAATTGAACTTAATACTATCTGAGGACCCAGCTTTACCACTCCTGGACATACACCCAGAAAGTGCTCCAACATGTAATAAGGTCACATGCTCCACTACGTTTATAGAAGCCTTATTTATAATAGCCACAAGTTTGAAAGAACCCAGATGTCCCTCAATAGAGGAATAAATACAAAAAATGTGGTACATTTACACAATGGAATACTACTCAGTTATTAAAAACAGCGAATTCATGAAATTCTTGGGCAAATAGATGAAACTAGAAAATATCATCCTGAGTGAGGTAACCCAATCACAAAAGAGCACACATAGTATGCACTCACTGATAAGTGGATATTCCAGAACCTTGGAATACCCAAGATACAACTCACAGACCACATGAAGCTCAAGAAGAAGGAAGAACAAAGTGTGGATACTTATGTCCTTCTTAAAATGGGGAACAAAATACCCATGGGAGGAGATACAGAGACAAATTATGGAGCAGAGACTGAAGGAAAGGCCGTGAAGAGACTGCCCCACCTGGGGATCCATCCCATATACAGTCACCAAACACAGACACTATTGTGGATGCTCACAAGTGCTTTCTGACAGGAGTCTGATATAGCTTTCTTCTGAGAGGTTCTGCCAGTGCCTGACAAATACAGAGGCAGACGCTCTAAGCCAAATATTGGACTGAACACAGGATCCCCAATTGGAGGAGCTAGAGAGAGGAGCAGAAGGGTTTTGAAGCCCCATAGGAGGAACAACAATATAAATTAACCGGTATCCTCAGAGCTCCTAGGGACTAAACCACCAACCAAAGAGTACACGTGGAGGTATCCATAGCTTCAGTTGCATATGTATCAGAGGATGGCCTTGTCAGAAGTCAATGAGAGGAGAGGCCCTTTATCCTGTGTAGGCTCAATGCCCCAGTGTAAAAGAATGCCAGGACAGGGAAGCAGGAATGCCAGGACAGGGAAGCAGGACGGTGAGCAGGGGGAAGGGGGATGGGATAAGAAGTTTTTGGAGGGGAAATGAAGAAAGGGGATAACATTTAAAATGTAAATAAATGGAGAGAAACTTGAAGCAATCCCACTAAAATCAGGGACTAGACGGGGCTGCCCCCTTTCTCCTTATCTTTTCAATATTGTACTTGAGGTACTAGCTCGGGCAATTCGACAACATAAGGAGGTCAAAGGGATACAAATTGGAAAGGAAGAAGTCAAACTATCATTATTTGCAGACGACATGATCGTCTACCTAAGTGACCCAAAAAACTCCACTAGAGAACTCCTACAGCTGATAAACAACTTCAGCAAAGTGGCAGGTTATAAAATCAACTCGAGCAAATCAGTGGCCTTCCTATACTCAAAGGATAAGCAGGCTGAGAAAGAAATTAGGGAAATGACCCCCTTCACAATAGCCACAAACAGTATAAAGTATCTTGGGGTGACTCTTACTAAACATGTGAAAGATCTGTATGACAAGAACTTCATGACCCTGAAGAAGGAAATGGAAGAAGACCTCAAAAAATGGGAAAACCTCCCATGCTCATGGATCGGCAGGGTCAATATAGTTAAAATGGCCATTTTGCCAAAAGCAATATACAGATTCAACGCAATACCCATCAAAATCCCAACTCAATTCTTCACAGAGTTAGAAAGAGCAATTCTCAAATTCATCTGGAATAACAAAAAACCCAGGATAGCTAAAACTATTCTCAGCAACAAAAGAAATTCTGAGGGAATCAGTATCCCTGACCTCAAGCAATACTACAGAACAATAGTGTTAAAAACTGCATGGTATTGGTACAGTGACAGGTAGGCAGATCAATGGAACAGAGTTGAAGATCCAGAAATGAATCCACACACCTATGGCCACTTGATCCTCAACAAAGGGGCTGAAAACATCCAATGGAAAAAAGATAGCCTTTTCAACAAATGGTGCTGGTTCAACTGGAGGTCAGCATGCAGAAGAATGCGAATTGATCCATCCTTGTCTCCTTGTACTAAGTTCAAATCCAAATGGATCAAGGACCTCCACATAAAGCCAGATACTCTGAAGCTAATAGAAAAGAAACTGGGGAAGACCCTTGTGGACATCGGTACAGGGAGAAAGTTTCTGAACAGAACACCAATAGCATATGCTCTAAGAGCAAGAATTGACAAATGGGACCTCATAAAATTCCAAAGTTTCTGTAAGGCAAAGGACACCATCAAGAGGACAGATCGGCAACCAACAAATTGGGAAAAGATCTTCACCAATCCTACATCAGATAGAGGGCTAATATCCAATATATATAAAGAACTCAAGAAGTTAGACTCCAGAAAACCAAACAACCCTATTAAAAAATGGGGTACAGAGTTAAACAAAGAATTCTCACCTGAAGAATTTCGGATGGCGGAGAAACATCTTAAAAAATGCTCAACTTCATTAGTCATTAGGGAAATGCAAATCAAAACAACCCTGAGATTTCAACTTACACCAGTCAGAATGGCTAAGATTAAAAATTCAGGAGACAGCAGGTGTTGGCGAGGATGTGGAGAAAGAGGAACACTCCTCCACTGCTGGTGGGGTTGCAAATTGGTACAACCACTCTGGAAATCAGTCTGGTGGTTCCTCCGAAAACTGGGCACCTCACTTCCAGAAGATCCTGCTATACCACTCCTGGGCTTATACCCAAAAGATTCCCCAGCATGTAATAAGGATACATGTTCTACTATGTTCATAGCAGCCCTATTTATAATTGCCAGAAGTTGGAAAGAACCCAGGTATCCCTCAACAGAATGGTGGATGCAAAAAATGTGGTATATATACACAATGGAGTACTATTCAGTCATTAGAAACAATGAATTCATGAAATTCTTAGGCAAATGGATGGAGCTGGAGAACATCATACTAAGTACCCAGACTCAAAAGATCAATCATGGTATGCACTCACTAATAAGTGGATATTAACCTAGAAAACTGGAATACCCAAAACATAATCCACACATCAAATGAGGTACAAGAAGAACGGAGGAGTGGCCCCTTATTCTGGAAAGACTCAGTGAAGCAGTATAGAACAAAATCAGAACAAGGAAGTGGTAAGGGTTGGGTGGGAAAACAGGGGGCGGGAAGGGGACTGATGGGACTTTCGGGGAGTGGGGGTCCAGAAAAGGGGAAATCATTTGAAATGTAAATAAATATATCAATAAATTAAAAAAAGAATTGTTATCAAAAAATGTAAATAAAGAAAATATCTAATAAAAATATATCAAGACTATATTCAAAAGCATAAAAATAGATGGCAATAGGCACCAAGGAAAATAATAACAAAACAATTAAAATATCAGCAATAAATGAAATCAGTTTGCCAGTCATTGCCTGGGAATCTTTTCAAGTGGCTCACAAGAACCTTCTTAGTTTTCTCCTCAGCATCTCCATGTAAACTTTCAGGTTCCTCATCAATTTCCAGACTAAAAATTCTAGTTGAGACAAGACTTGATTTTTTTTTAAGATTTATTTATTATTATATGTAAGTACACTGTAGCTGTCTTTAGACAGACCAGCAGAGGGCATCAGCTCTCATTACAGATGGTTGTGAGCCACCATATGGTTGTTGGAATTTGAACTCAGGACCTTCCAAAGAGTAGTTAGCGCGCTTATCCACTGAACCATCTCACCAGCTCCCAAGACTTCATATTAAAATGAGAAAATATTGGGATGATTGGGTAAAATTTTATTCTTTCTAATCTTAAACACTTTTGCATCCCATATCAAGACTGAACAATAGGAATTTACAGCCCTGGTTGACATTATCGCTGTCAAGTTCTGTTCCAGGGCTTTGATTTTGTGTAAGGCTCTGGTGCTTAACCTTCCTCAACCTCATGAAGCACACACACTCACACTCTGTCTCCCTGTATTTCCTCCCACATTTTTTATCCCTTTCTTTCATCTTCTCTGCATTTATTAATCATTAAGGTTTTCATTGGAGTCTTTCTATGGAGAAAAACAGAGCATTTGAGAAATCTTTGTTGGGTCTATTTATCCACTCAACATACTCAATCATTGAGTTTCTAGTCTGTGTTCAATCCCACAAAATGAGATATTTCCTGCCTAATACACGGCAAAATCTTTGGACATCTACAAAATCATAACATTTTCTATTTCATAATTGATGAAGATCTAATACTGTGTTTTAAGTAGTAATGCCCTCAGGATCAGAAATTTGTACTAGCAATATAATACTTATAAAGAAAAATGTGAAATGCCCTGTAGACTGCCTCCCTACATTTTAAGTGTTAACAAAAGTAGAAAATGTATAAAGTACACATTTTTTAAAAACAAGTTTAAAACCCAGTTGATTGGTGTATCCATCCAAGGTCAAATCCATGAGGTGTTTATACAAGAGCTGCACATGTTGAAGGAAAATAGACAGTGTCAGACATCATCACCGAGGTCTGTGTGGGCACCAGAAGATGGCTGAGTTGGCACTAGCAGAAACCAATCAAGCTCTCAGCTGCATTGGCTAATACCCTTTCCAACTCTCTTCCGCCTGAAAAGACCAATCTCTGATTTCAGTTTTCCTAGAGAAGGCTCAGAAAGGAAATGTCAATTCTCTCAAAGGCCAGAGCAGTCAGAAAAAGGTCATTTTTAGGAGGAACCCCAATATCTAAAGCTTTTCCTGTCATTGCTTTCTATGATAATGGGGTGTCATTATGATAGTGAGGCATCTGCTATCAAAACCTCATGTCATAAGAAAGGATGATGTTTGCTACACAGGCCAGACCTGGGCTCTCCATCCCAGCGACACCTGAAAGACTGGTGGGAACCTGTGCTACTTTCTGAGGACACTCAGAGTTGTATCTCTTGTAAACAGCAAGCTTAACCTGTGAGAGGTATGGCTGGTATGCTTACCTTCCCTTTCACAACTAGCAGAGCTCCAGCTACTAATGTGGTTTAGAATCATTATCACTGCTATAATTAGTGTTGCACATGATATAAATATACAGGTGATGCAAGATTATTGGGTATTAATAATTTAGCCTTGAGTTAGATTTTTTTTTTTTGATTTCCCTTTTTTCTTGGAGTGGAACATCTCAACCACAGTAATATTATTTGGCTTTCGTATTCCTTTGGGAGTATTTTTATTTATTCAGAAGTTCAGTTCCATCTATATTTTTATTGTAGGGGAATATTTGAATAATCTAGTAGAAGAACACTAGATTTTGGTTTGGTTTGGTTCTATGTTGTTGTTTTGTTTTATTTTGTTTCTTTGTTTTTGCCTAGGGAAATAGGTAAGTTCTGACAAGAATGTCGCTTTGTGATGAGAAAAATCAATGAATCACAGTTCATTTGCTCATTAGCTAGGTGACCTTAATCTAGTATTCTAGCCTTCTGAACTTTGGTGCCTTCCTCTGTAAATAGAATAAACTCTATTTATTCTCATAATAGTTTGAGGATGAGCTAAAAACGTAATTGGGGTTACAGCTTAATGGCAGAGCACACGTTGAGCACATGTGGGGTCCTAGGTTCACTTCCTGCTCCTCTCAAAAGACTAAATGAGTGGAAGGCAACTTTAGAAGTCGCACTGACCACAACTTTAGTTCTGGGGTGATGGCTCACTAGGCACAGTACTTGCTATTAATGCATGAGAACATGAATTTGGGACAAGGTCAGTGAGAGACCTGGCCTCAAAAACAGGGTGAGAAGCAATGGAAAAAGATACCCGTGGAACACCTCTGTCCTTCACAAGTATATGTATGGGCAGAACTACCCTCTCCACCCACAACACACACACACACACACACACACACACACACACACACACACACACACACACACAGTTCTGTGTATTGCCTGGCACACAGAATTCTCAAGAATGTTTTTAAAAATATTTATTTTATTATCTGTAATTTTGTATGTGTGTTTCTGTGTGTGCATAAGTACACATGAATAGAGGTATGCACGGAGTTCCCAGAGCTCCCAGGATCTGTAGTTAGGACAATTGTGAGCCACCTGACATGGTACTTGAACTTGGGTCTCTGGGACAGCAATATGTGCTCCTAACCTCCAAAGCATCTCTCTGAGTCCTCAATAGTGTTCCTTTCACCTCCATTTTTTATAACCCCCATTTTAACTTCTCTGTAGATAGAACACCAACCCTTAGCTAAGAGAGAGGTAGAACACTATATGGTAGGTGTTCTTAAAGATAATGATGGGGTTAGAAGCTCATGCTTTGTGTACAGCTCATTTCAGAGGCAAAATGAGTTAAGATTTCCATGGAGGAATATATACACATTTTGGGGATCTCAGAAAGCAGAGTGAGTATCCCTGGGGAACAGAGTATCTCTGGGGAACAGTTTGTAGCAGAGGTGATAGAAGAGACAATAGCTGAGCTGAGATCTTGAGGGACAAATGACTTTAGACCTTTGGAAAAGTAGATCAGAAGTGGATCCCATTCAAAGGGAACAGCACAGCCTTGGAGAAAAGATAGTAAGACATTGGGAAGAGGGCACTTAGTAACCTCAAAACACAGGAGAGCAAGGGGAGAGAAAGTGGGTCTATGGGGGATGCTGAGATCAGAACGAGAAGGATCTTGAACTAAGTACTAAGGAGGTTCATATTCTTTATATAGATGGCTTAGAGACATTCATCATCATTGGGGAAGTAAAAGCCTCTAGAACAAGAGTAGGGTATTATATCTACAGAACTTAGCATCAGGAGATGGCCCTTTTCACTCCATGGTGGGTAATACCATGCTATCTGAACACATTCAGTCAATTAAGAAGACTGACTGCAGGCTGCAGAATAGCCCCATCGTGCCAAAATGTCTGTGGAGTGGGTGGGGAGGGGGAAGAAGGTGTGATAATTAAAAGAATTGTTACTTGCAATGTCACAGGAGCTGATGTGTTACCTCCACATGCTGGGAAGCTAGAATGCTCCCAGCTGCCATGGGGAGGGAGGATTTTGATCCCTGGCACCACTCATTGGGACAAGATGAATCACAAATGTGCTAATAGTGAGGTTCCATGTCATAATGTGCCAGATGGAGGTGGTTCCATCTCTGATTGATTGCCTCCTGGCCAAGACAGGGGTTTTCCAGAAGGCAAATGTCTCCAAATCAGCATCCAAGCTCTGGGGGTCAGCAGGCCTTTATTACGGTCAACAAGGACCTGACATTCTCTACTTTATGAAGTGTGGCTGCCCCCATGATATGGGCAGGCCAGCACCAGTGTCTGGATAAAGAAAGATGTGTTGAAGGTGTGATTGACAACAGAAACAGGTTTGGTCTGGGCAGTGCTTGTCTAGTTAAGCGTGGTTGTTAGCCAATCTGGATGCATTGGAAATGTGAGGACATGAGTGGGGGTGGGGTGGGAAGAGGCGGTACAAGTCCTGCTTATGAACAAAATAAATTAGAGGGAGAGAGGGGAGGGAGTGAGGGAAGGTTGGAACAAGGGAGGGAGGGAAGGAGAGAGAGAGAGAGAGAGAGAGAGAGAGAGAGAGAGAGAGAGAGAGAGAGAATGCTTCCAAGTCTCAGACCCCAAATCCACACAGCAGATGAGTGTGGTTGCCAGGCAGAGACCACAGGGCAGAAAGGACAGCTAGATGACCTTCCTGTCTGCTCCCCTGCACTCACTCCGACCATGATCACCCAGCCCTTTGTTGTTGCTGCCTTCCCCCTCTGTGCAAGCTTCAGACTATAAACAGCCAACTACAAGGGCAATAACTGTGGCGTCCTACTGGGAAGGAAGGCAGCCTCTCACAGTCTCTGGAGCAGGCGCTGGGTCCTAATACAGGACAGAGAATAAAGCTTCATTACAGAACAATGGAGTTAGCTGCCAGAGCCTACAGATTTGAATAAACAACAAATAAGCAACATCTGCTCCAGCATATGTGTATGGTAAAAAAAAAGTCACAAAATAAAAGAATTTGTAAATGCCAAAAGCAACACTAAACTGCCAGGGCTACTGTAGAGTGAATTTTTAATTGCACATGCAAAGAGGCAGGCTGCGGGTATTAGTCTCACATATGTCTTCTTGCTGCCAACCTGGGAGTATAGATGAATTTAATTAAATAAGGATTATCCCTTCTCCCCAGTACAATTACTTATTTATAACAATGATAAAATTGCCTAATAAAATTGTAATATTTTTTAAAACAAGGCTAGAAAATACTCAGCTTTTTGTAAAAAAAGTTGTTCAGGGCTATTTGGGTTTGAATATGTCTTTAAAATTAAGTCTATGCCTACTGCTGAGAACAAAAAGAGTAAAGGAGAGAAAATTAGAAAGAAAGGAAGAAAGAAAGAAAAAAAGAAAGGAAAACAACCACTTAAATGCAGGAGGCACCTCATCATAAAGCTTGTCACTTTTAAACAGACAGAAACCACATTATAGAAAAATATAAAGATGACAATGGATGACGTGGCAATCAGCTTCTCTGTGGTGTGCAAAAAATTAAACAATTGGACTTGAATTGAGGCCAGATAACTGAGCCATGGGACTGGACCCTGAAAGCTGCTCTCCGCGAGTCTACTGGTCCTAATATGTCTTCTGAACAGACAACCCCTGGAGATCAGTCCCTTCATTTTGGGAAGATGTGATGTTGCATGGATGCTGTTTCCCTACAAACACAGCAGCTTTCAAATCAACCAAGCATCAAAAGAGAGGAGCGTCCCATTCCTCTCCTCGGGGCAGTGACATCTGTCTAAACCTCAGCAATGCACATGACCACGGAGGTCATAGTTGCTGGTCTGGGTTTAAAGCTGTCATGGGCGAAAGGTTTGCTGCATGCTGTGGAAGAAATGTCTGTCTTCTCAGGCTTCAGATCTCTGTTTACCTTTTGAGTTTAGTTTTTATTTTATTAGCTTTCCTGTACAAGGATTTAAAATGGCTGCTGAGTGCACCACAGGGAGCATGCTTCTCGGGTCAGTCAACAAGGCAATGGAATTTAACACAGCCAGGGGCTCTGCAGGGTTTGACTGTGGTAGTGGTGCCATCTGCACCTCAGTTCCCTCCCCTGCTGTGAGGAGAAGATGAGTGAATGAACCCCAGAAGATGCACAAGTATTACCTATAATGTGGTACTCAGGATGTGGGTGTGCGAAAGAGTGGACCAGAAGTTCAAGGTTCTCAAATCCGTACGTAGGCAGCGCTCTTTCAGATATTAGCATCTTTCTACTCACGTATTACTTTTTATTCTGTAAAATCCAACAATTATCTGGTATCTCTTGATAGTCATAAGAGTTACATGAGAGTAGGGTTGGCTTTCCTCTCATTTAAATATAAGGAACTTGAGCTTCCCTGAACTGTGATGTCTGCCAGGGAAACCGGGGCAAATCTCAACAGATACTGAGGATAATCATACTGAAATCCAGGGACTATCTAAAATATTCTCATTTTGAGAATGTACATTGTTGCCTGCATGCAACACATTGTCATGAAGTCAAATCATACTAGTGAATTACAGTGGGAACTTCTGGGCTGGGGAATGTAGAACTGTGTGTGGTACAGCCCTTGACTAGAAGACATGAGACACAGGATACCAGCACCGCAGATAAACAAGCACAGATTAGGACTTCCCTTTTACCTAACATGAGAGGAGCCCAGATGTGACATGACCAGTGTGAAAGACAGTCTGCATGGAGTCAGGCACTGGATCCAATCCTCAAGGGGAATAGTTTAGCAAAAGAGAAATAGAAGCAAATAGTTATAGTCTCTCCAGGTGACACTAATAGCAGTGCCATTTGGAGAAACAAGAGCCCAGTGATCTGACTTAGAAATGAAAATGGCCGGTTCTAATTAGTGCCTCAGCACCTTTAAAATAGAACCAGGAGACAGAAGGGAGAGAGGCAGGAACAGAGAACAAAGCCTAGTGTTGGGTGGTAAGTGAGAAGCCCAGCCCAGAGTCAAGATATAAAAGGAAAGCGTTCAAACACCCCCTTTCTAAATCTGAGACGAAGGCACTACTAACAAACACTTAGCAATTTATTCTTACTAAATACACAAACATACTTAATTTTAAATGGTACTTATAGATTATTTTTGTTGAATAAATTGCTGTTTCGTTTTATACTAATTAGAAGATACAGGCAAGTAAAAGAAAGAAAATTCAGACGTCATTCTGCCATCAAAGAGCAGCATTAACAGCACCAAAGCTAACTATCATCTATCAATCAACGCAATCATCTATCTATCTATCTATCTATCTATCTATCTATCTATCTATCTATCTATCATCGGTCTGTGTATCTATCATCTATTTTGTATCTATTTACCATCTATGCATCCACCTACCTATCCATCTATTTATCAGATATCTCTCTATCTATACATATCTGTAGATTTATCTATTTACTCACTCACATATTTACCCATCAATTTACACTCAATATTTACGGATGTTACAGAAATTATAGATATTATAAGTTAGAGGCCGTATATATCCACACACTCGCTCTCTGTATGTAACCCTGGCCTGGAAATAAGTGCTAATCAGAATGACCTCACAAAGAGATTTACCTGCATCTGCTTCCTGGCTACTAAGATTCAAGGCAGTAACACCACACCCAGCTGTAGATGCATTTTTATGTATATGTGCATTTTAACACAAAGAACTGAGATATTCTTCCTTGGGGACAGTCTTCATAGTGATGCCTTTGAGTCAGCTATGGTTTTAGCTGACATCATGACACAGCAGGCCCTGAGGGTCTCCTCTCAGTGACTAGTTCACACTCTATGCTTCATCAGTCAAACACTCCTCTTTGTTAGACATCTAAGCTAGTCCTGACTTGTGTACCTTCTTTGTATTGCGTAAACTTCTAGTGAGTATGCAGCAGGTAGCCACAGTTGAAAATGTCAGATATAAATTGCTTTATAAGTTTCCTTAACCCAGTTTTCATTGGCATTTGAACCTCTCTTTGACTCAATTTAATTTAAAACTTACTTCTAATGTTACAATTGAGTTGAAAATTGCTCACTTACATATGCCTTACTTAGTAAAAACTCCTTCTGCGACCTTTCATTTTGTTAAACTTTGTTAATATTTTGTGAAATATTTGAAAATCTTTCAGATTTTAATACATAGAAAGTATAGAACACAACAAACATTTGATTCTTATAAGCACCCAAAAACTCTATCAAAATTTAACATTTAATTGCTACTTCATGGTTTTTTGGCTTTTGCTTTTTGTTGTTTTTCAAAATTGCTGGGCATTAAATCCTAGACATCACACATACTAAGGAAGTACTTTACCCCTGAGCTGCAATCCCTTTAAAAAGGAAAATGGCAGGTATAGGAACCCTGGACAAACTGTGGTCTCACTTCCACCACATTTGCCATTCTGCAAAAGTTAAGCCGGGTCCTATGTGGGTGTCCATGTTTCCTTTGCACATGTTTGTGGTTTTAGTTTGTATATATTTAGTACAAATGAATATGGGTAATGTTAATACATATTGTATATACATATGCACACATTCTATTGTGACACTTACCTGTGTGGAAATTAGCTTGTTTAAGATCACTGCTGGGTATGATCCTACTGTACAAGTGATTACAACACTGAATTTTCTAGTCTACGAATTATGTTTTTAATTTTGACTACATATCTCATGAAATATATTGCTAACACAATGCCAATAATTTAAAATTTATAACATCCAATAAAATTATATAGAGATTTATTCATCTGAACATACTTTATACATATAAAAGTGATATAATATATAACATGTAGAATAACCTCCAAGCAATTATCTCTGGTTTTGATTACAGTGATGGTCCTTTATAATTTAAATAGGTTTTACATATTATATTATTTCCTTTCTATGTCAATGTATCTTTCTTTGCCAATTTTACACATTTTTGTCTTCTATTCCATTTTTTTTTTTTGGTAAAACTTTATGTTTTTTCCTGTTAAGGATTTAGTGCTTGTGTTTTTTCTTAGCAAACAGTTTGTCTCTTCTTTCTCTATTACTAATTTCACTTGATTATTTTTTAGTGTTTATTTCTTTGTCTCATTGTGTGTGGCATCCCATAGTGCTTGTGTGTGGAAAACAGAGGACAACTTGGGAGGTGTTTGTGCTCTCCTTCTGTCACCTGTGTCTGGGTATCAAACTCGGGTCATCAGGTTTGGCTGTAAGCTCCTTACCACCATGTCACTTTGCAGGCCTGCCACTTCTCTTTATTACTTCTAGCTTCAACGCATGTTTATTTCACAATGCTGGCTTCTTTAGGCAGACATTTTATTTTTGCTGAGTTCTAACTTGATAATGAAAACAATTCGTACTGTCAATTTGTATCAAATTGCTGCTTTGTTTTTATAAGTCTAAGTTTCCATGAAATGTCTTCATTCTCATTATGTTATCAGAATTAGTAGTTTTCACTTAACAGTTCCAGCAATTTTATTTGGAATGGAGAATGCGACTCTTATACATTCATTTTATGTTGTTGTTGTTGGGTCTTGTTATTGTTGTTGTTTTGTCTTTATGCGTTTGGAAAAGTGTTGAATGTTTTACTCCACTGTGTTTCATGTCTATGGAGGAGTGGGCTATACTTGTGTATTATCTAAGAAATCAATGAAATAATCTTTACATTCACAAATTATTAGAAGATGTAAAATTCTCCAAACATACTGTGACAGAATATTTACACAAATGGTTATTTGATTTTTTTATATTAAATGCACATAATGAAATGTAACATCAGTATCTTGCCTCCTTTTTGGTTTATATATGACCTATAGAAGACTGAAATACTAGAACTCCTTTTTTAAAAATTTAAGGTTTATTTATTTATATTGTATATATGTGAGTGTATGTAGGTGAGTTCCACCTGCATGTATGTCTGGGCACTAGGTGTGTGCAGTGCCCACAAATGTCGTGAGAGGGTATTCTATCTCCTGGAACTGAAGTTTCAGACAGTTGTGAGCTACAATATCAATGCTTGGAATCAAACTTTGGTCCTCTGGAAAAGAAGAACCAGTTCTTACTTTTTAAATGAAGTTTATAATTTGGAATAACCTGAAATTTTGTATTTTGTTTTTAATATTTTCTTCTGCTTTAAAGTAGGCACTAATATTTTAATCTTATGGCTCTTGATTAGTTTCTGTGTCTGTTTTTGTATAATCCCATGTCCCATTTTCTCAGTAATTTCACAACTTTTTTTCAAGAGCTAAACTGGAGCTGCACATCTTGTTGATCTTACAACTCAAGTTTACTCTTTCCATTCCTGATTCCAACTGTTCTAGAATCCTTTTAGTAACATTTAATGAGAGGAACAATAAAAAATAAATAAAAAGCATCAGCGAATAGCTTTTCATATAACAACTTACTCCTTCATAGCCCTTTGAGGTAGACCATGTTGCCAAAGCCCTTAGGCTTCTCGTTAGGCAGAGACACAGAGGCATAAACACTGGGCAACTCATCCTCAAGCCGCAGCTGATAGAGCGTTCAGCTTCCAAGCATGCTTACAGTTCTTTTTTTCTTTTTTCTTTTATTAGGTATATTCGTTATTTACAATTCAAATGTTGTCCCCTTTCCTGGTTCCCTCCTCCCCCTAAAATCCCATAAGCCATCTCCCCTTCCCCAATCAAACCACCCCTGTTTCCCTGTCCTGGTATTCCTCTACACTAAGGCATCAAGTCTTTCCAGAACCAAGGGCCTCACCTCCCTTTGTTGTCTAACAAGATCATCCTCTGCTGCCAAGCCATGTCTGAAGCCATGGGTAACTCCATGTGTACTCTTTGGTTGATGGTTTCTGTCCCTGGGAGCTCTGGGAGTACTGGGTGACTCATATTGCTGTTCCTCCTGTGGTGCTGCAAACCCCTTCAGCTCCTTAGGTCCTTTCTCTAGCTTCCCCATTGGGGACCATGTGCTCAGTTCAATGGCTGGCTGAGAGTGGCCCCCTCTGTATTTGTCATGTACTAGGAGAGCCTCCCAGGTGATAGTTATATCTGGCTCCAGTCAGCCAGCACTTGTGGGCACCCACAATAGTACCTGGGTTTTTTAACTGTATATAGGATGTATCCCTGGGTAGGGTAGTCTCTGGACGGTCTTTCCCTCAGACTCTGCTCAAACTTTTGTCTTTGTAGCTCCTTCTGTGAGTATTTTTTCTCCTTTCTACAAAGGACTCAAGGACCCATACTTTGTTCTTCCTCCTTCTTGGGCATTATTTGACATGTGAATTGTGTCTTGGGTATTCCAAGCTTCTAGGCTAATATCCACTTATCAGTGAGTACATACCATGAGTGTTCTTTTGTGATTGGGTTACCTCACTCAGGATGATATCCTCCAGTTCCATCCATTTGTCTAAGAATTTCATGAATTCATTGTTGTTAATGGCTGAATAGCCCATTACTCCATTGGGTATATATACCACATTTTCTGTATCCATTCCTCCATTGAGGGACATCTGGGCTCTTTCCAGTTTCTGATGATTATAAATAGGGCTGCTATGAACAAACTATTCTCAACAGTAAAAGAACTTCTGGAGGAATCAGTATCCTAGACTGCAAGCAGAACTACAGAGCAATCGTGTTAAAAACTGCATGGTATTGGTACAGTGACAGGCAGGTAGATCAATGGAATAGAATTGAAGACCCAGAAATGAACCCACACACCTATGATCACTTGATCTTTGACAATGAGCTAATTCCATCCAGCAGGAAAAAAAAAAAAAAGAACCTTTTCAACAAATGGTGCTGGCTCAACTGGAGGTCAGCATGCAGAAAAATGCAAATTGATCCATTCTTATCTCCTTATACTAAGCTCAAGTCCAAGTGGATTAAGGACCTCCACATAAAGCCAGACACACTGAAACTAATAGAAAAGAAAGTGGGGAAGAGACTTAAACAAATAGACACAGGAGAAATTTTCCTGAACAGAACACTAATAGCCTATGCCCTAAGATCAAGAATTGACAAATGGGACCTCATAAAATTAAAAGTTTCTGTCAAGCAATGGATACTGTCAATAGGACGAAACGCCAACCAACAAATTGGAAAAGATCTTTACCAACCCTGCATCCAACAGAGGGTTAATATCTAATATATACAAAGAACTCAAGAAGTTAGACTCCAGAGAACCAAATAACCCTATTAAAAATGGAGTACAGAGCTAAAGAATTTTCACCTGAGGAATATCGAATGGCTGAGAAGCACCTGAAGAGATGTTCAACATCCATCCTTAGTCAGCAGGGAAATGCAAATCAAAACAACCCTGAGATTTCACCTCACACTGGTCAGAATGGCTAAGATAAAAAACTTAGGAGATAGCAGGTGCTGGTGAGGATGTGGAGAAAGAGGAACACTCCTCCAATGCTGGTGGGTTTGCAAACTGGTAAAACCACTCTGGAAATCAGTGTGGAACCTCAGAAAACTGGGCATGACACTTCCGGAGGACCACTCCTGGGCATATACCCAGAGGATTCCCCAGCATGTAATAAGGACACATGCTTACAGTTCTTTGAGCACTTTGTTTTTTAGGGTGTGGTTGTACTTGCTGAGGCTTCCTAGTTTTGGAAATGATGTTAGGTGGCCCTTGTATGTACAAAGACTATGTCTGCTTATAAAATCATCGGTTCACATATTTCAGTTCTAAACAACATTGTTTTTCCCCAACTAGCGTTACTAACAAGATGTTTGAGTTTCTCTGTGGTTTTCTCTCTGGAAATTCATGGACAACCTTTGCCTTGCCAAATCATTGAACTTTTTATCATTTTCTTTTTTATGACATATTCACTGATGTGCTTGGGCTTCATAAACATTTTATTGTGGCATTTATTTATTTTGTCCAAAGTATGTTATATACCTAAAAAAATTAAATCCTAACATAAGCCACTAGTTTTTGGATTCCACTTAGGTTTGACCTTTGAGGATGGAAGGGCTGGGAAAGCGGAAGTTTGGAGTACTTGTTGTATCCCCTGCCCTTCTGCCGAGTGGTATGCACTTAGCTGTCTTCTTCCACACAGGTACAGCTTTAAGCCAAAGTACTCACTTCTGCTTCCAGGTACAACTTCCTTTTGGATAGAGCATGCTGACAGACCCAGTGCCATCATGATGGTTCTACATAGAGAATTTGCATCGCTTCTTGTTGGCTTCTATTACATTTTCTCGTAGGTTTATGGAATCTGCCCCTCAGTTAAGCAACCTGAGCATTCCACCTGCTTTTTGTTTGTTTGCTTGCAACACTTTGTTTTGAAATAAGATCTTTCTTCCATTTTTTTCTTTCAACTTTCCAAATCAAAATGTTCAGTTCAGTAGTTTTTTCAATCTGTTGTGATCCCAGACTTGTCACTCTGGTTGTCTGCTAGTCAGTTCTCAAAGCATAAAACCAATAGCCAGCATTTAGCTGACTGTGCAAATGCCACACATACTGCAGGAATAAGAGCTTAGTAGATGACATTACATTTTATCTATGCCAATTGTTACCAAATATTAGGGATGATCAGTTTTAAACCACTGAGAACAACATGGGAGAGTCTTTATAAAGCTAAGGCCATTCATTTACTGTAAGATAAAGCTCAGTTGCAGAGATGAAATCTGAGGAAATATGCTCAAATGCAACAACCAACCCATCTCTTGTTCAACTGATTTCTCTGTCTTGACTCACCTTTTCTGCACCCTGTTGGTGCTCCTGCCTGGGAGCCAGTTGCTAACTGTAGAGTCATTTCAAGGGCAGACAGGCAAAATGCACTCTGGAGCAGCAAGCTCCCACTGAGTAACAGTGACAACTCCTCACCCACTGACCTTGTTCTTTTATGCAACCTGATCCTTGTTTGTAACCATAGTGAGCCAAAAGGCTCAGGGTTAGGCAACTGGTTCTTTCAGTTTCTTTGAAAAGCTACTTATAGCATCTGTATACTCTCCTCTGTCTATTATGTATCTACTCTTATCTATTTCTCTATCTCCATCTCTATCTATCTATCTATCTATCTATCTACCTATCTATTTATCATCTATCGATCGATCGATCGATCTACCTACCTACCTACCGATCTATCTATCTATCTATCTATCTATCTATCTATCTATCTATCTATCTATCATCTATCTATCGATTCATCAGTCTATCTACCTACCTACATAATGATCTATCTATCTATCTATCTATCTATCTATCTATCTATCTATCTATCTATCTATCTATCGATCTACCTACCTATCCATCTACCCTTCTACTTACCTGACTTTGTAACTGATAAAAATTTTTCAGAATCTTGCTCAAAACAGAAATAACAAACTTACTGTGTGTTAAGTCCACTTAATTTTTTCTAGATCCATCTAAATGGTGCTCTGTTTATTTTATAATTTCTGTGCCTTTTCATGAAAATAGATAAGTTCTCCACACATCTCTACTTTTCAGTAATTTTTCTAAGGGAGTCACTCTGTGTGTGTGTGAGTGTGTGTGTGTGTGCCTGTGTGTGTGTGTGTGTGTGTGGTTAAAGTATAGTCCATTTTTTTCTATTAGTGTTTTCCTGAAGTATTACTTTTATGTCCTTACTTTTCCAATCTATTTAAATTTATTATTGTGCCATTTCATGTATCTATATGAGTCTACCTATTGGCTTTAATATTTTTTCTATAAATAATATGTATTACAACAGTAGAGGTATGCTGTCCATCTTTGAAGAACTTCCTTGAGTATTACTGACAGAACGTATGCTTCTGATAAGATATTTTAGTTAGTGTGGTCTGGTGATGTCTTTATCATCTTTTCCAAGGCACTTTGCTGAAAGCAGTTTCTGGCTTACAAGTATTGTCCCATGGCCTCCATCGTTTTTTGATGAGAAGGCCCTTGCCTTTCAAATCTTCACACTACTATTCTTTTTCTGTGTCTGTTTGAACATGCTCTCTTCTAGTTGGTCTTCATGACTTTGGCCCTAACACTTTGAGGTGTAGCGTTCTATGCATTTATCCTGTTGGTATTTGCTAAGCTTTTCCAGTTTATATTTGCATATGCACATTTATGAGTAGATTATGGAAAATTGCTATTTCAAAATGTTTCTCCTGAAAAGTCCTTCTCCATCTGCAATCAAATGTATATTGGTACTCAACATTTTTCTATAGGTTCCTATATTTTAGATACTTTTTTGTTTACTCATTTTCTATTACTGAATACTTTCTATTGATAGATGGATCTGCAATCTGTAACACATATATTGTTAAAGTTCTCCAAATCCTTTTAATATTTTCAGTTTAATGTTTAAAAACTGGGAGAGGAAGACAAAGTCTGTAGAACAGTCTGGCCTCAAATTTGTGGTATGTCTTTACTACCCTTAGATGCTGGGATTGTAACCTTGTGCTATCTACTCAACTTACTGTTAAACTCATTCTCTGAAGTGAATTGTAAAAATTATACCACTTATTGTGTTTTCTGTATCACAATTTCTATTTTACTTTGAGATGTGTAATAATTTTACTTGTTTTGAGCATATTTTCTCTTGCAAAATTTAACATGACAATATTTGGTGATCCCAACATTTAGGGTTTCTTCTGACTTCTCAATTACTTGGGGGTTTTTGTTTGTTTATTTGTTTGTTTTGGTGAGCACTGGCTATATTTTCTTATTTCTTCATATGTTTAATAAATTTCATTGTACCTAGACATTGAGAATAGTTACTATTTCAGAATGTGAGGAACCTTTAAGGGAAAGCTACCTATTATCTAATATAGAATATTTTTTCACTTCTTCTAGCCTTTGCTATCTCTTGGATTTTCTGATGCATGTTTACTTCAAGTATGGAGCTATGGGAGATGTCATACCTAGAATTTGGGGATTTCCCAGCCTGACCATCTCCTTCTGGGAGTCATGCCTCTTGACTTTTTTGGATCCTTCTATCTTTATCCCAGACTTTGTTTTCTGATTTTTTGTTTTGGAGGGGGAGCTTGTATCACAATTTTCTGCTTGAGTTTTGAAAGGGTGCCAAATGAGTCAACCTCAGGCAGAAGAAGGCTTCTGCTTTCTTTGAAAAACCAATCCAAGGTGCTATTCCTTTTTCTCAAGCATTGAAACCCTCAACAGTTTGCCTGTTAACATTCTATTTTCAATGTCTTTATGTAGAACTTTTAGAAGCACTATGTTTGGAATTTGCAGTTATTTATGGGAATGCTTCCTGTCATCAGACACAGAATCAGGGCTTGCGTGCTAGATCTGAGCAGAACGGCAACCCTGGAGGACCATTCTAAGGCATTGGCTTTCCTCATGCTTCTCACTAGTTACAGTCTACTGGCAAGGAAGAAACTCATTTGCTTTCATCTTTTAGATGAAGTCATCTTTAGAACTGTGCATTTAAAAATGCATGTATACCCATATTTCTTGTACTCTATGCAGCATCTGAGTGGGTAGCAGAACACAGCTCCACTTGCCTCCCAGGAGCCCTGCCCAAACTCCAGACATACAACTTCACCTGTTACCTGGAAGGCCTACTCCAATACAGGATACTCACGCCAACCAACATCAGCTCACACCAACAGAGACAACTAGATGGCAAAAGGCAAGAGAAGGCTCCATAACATAATCAACAGAAGCCACTTCCAGAAGATCCTGCTATACTACTCCTGGGCATATACCCAGAGGATTCCCCACCATGTAATAAGGATACATGCTCTACTATGTTCATAGCAGCCCTATTTATAATTGCCAGATGCTGGAAAGAACCCAGGTATCCCTCAACAGAAGAGTGGATGCAAAAAATGTGGTATATCTACACAATGGAGTACTATTCAGCCATTAGAAACAATGAATTCATGAAATTCTTAGGCAAATGGATGGAGCTAGAGAACATCATACTAAGTGAGGTAACCCAGACTCAAAAGGTGAATCATGGTATGCACTCACTAATAAGTGGATATTAACCTAGAAAACTGGAATACCCAAAACATAATCCACACATCAAATGAGGTACAAGAAGAACGGAGGAATGACCCCTTGTTCTGAAAAGACTCAGTGAAGCAGTATAGAGCAAAATCAGAACAGGGAAGTGGGAAGGGTTGGGTGGGAAAACAGGGGGAGGGAAGGGGACTGATGGGACTTTCAGGGAGTGGGGGTCCAGAAAAGGGGGAAATCATTTGAAATGTAAATAAATATATCAATAAATTAAAAAAAAAGAAGCCAAGATAATATAGCACCATCAGAACCAAGCTCTCCTGCTACTGTAAGCCCTGGATATCTAACAGACCTGAAGGGCAAGACTGTGTGTGACCTTAAATCCTATCTCATGAAGATGATAGAGGCCGTTAAAGAGGATAGAAATAATTACCTTAAAGAAATACATGAAAACACAATCAAACAGGTAGAAACCCTTAAAGAAGAAACAAATAAGTTTCTTAAAGTTTCTAACTCAAAAGATCCAGGAAATTTGGAATACTATGAAAAGACCAATCCTAAGAATAATAGGAATAGAAGAGGGTGAAGATTCCAAGTTCAAAGGGCCAGAAAACATCTTCAACAAAATCGTAGAAGAAAACTTACCTAACCTAAACAAAGAGATGACTGTAAACTATAAATGTACAAGAAGCTTAGAGAACACTAAAGAGATTGGACTAGAAAAGAAATCCCCCTGCCACATACAGGAAAATACAATCAAACAGGTAAAGGATATTAATAAAATCATTCAACACCTAAAAATGGAAATAGAAGCTGTGATGGTTTGTAGCTTGGCCCAGGGAGTATCACCATGGGTGTGGGCTTTAAGATCCTCATCATAGCTGCCTGGAAGCCTGTCTTCTTTTTGCCTTTGGAACAACATGTAGAACTCTCAGTTCCTTCTACACCATGCTGGCCTGGATTCTGCTATGCTCCCATAATGGACTGAACCTCTGAACCTGTAAGCCAGCTCCAATTAAATGTTGTCCTTATCAGAGTTGCCATGGTCATGGTGTCTGTTCACAGCAGTAAAACCCTAACTAAGACAGAAATAATAAAGAAAACACAAATGGAGGCAAACCTGGAGATAAAAAACTCAGTAAAGAGAGCATCACTGGCAGAATACAAGAGATAAAAGAGAGAATCTCAGACATAGAAGATACTGTAGATATATAGATTAAAGAAAATGCCAAATGTATGAAGCTTCTAACTCAAAACATCCAGGAAATTTAAAATACTATGAAAAGACTAATTCAAAGAATAGTAGGAAGAAAAGGGGGTAAAGATTCCCAGTTCAAAGAGTCAGAAAACATTTTCAACAAAATCATAGAAGAAAACTTCCCCCAACCTAAAGAAAGAGATGGCTATAAACTATAAGCATTCAAGATGCTTAGAGGGTACCAAATAGATTGGACAAGAAAAGAAAATCCCCTTGCTACATAATAACCAAAACACTAAATGTACAGAAAAAAGAAAGAATATTAAAAACTGTAAAAAAAAAAAAAAAGGCCAAGTAACAAATAAAGGAGACAGTTATCAGAATTACACCTGACTTCTCGACAGAGACACTAAAAGCCAGAAGATCCTGGACAAATTTCTTGCAGACCCAAAGAAACCAGCAGCCCTCCTTCATACAAATGATAAACATGCAGAGAAAGAAATCAGGGAAACAATACCCACAAATAATATAAAATATCTAGAAGTAACTCTTACCAAGCAATTAAAAATCTGTACAAAAAGAACTTCAATACCCTGAAGAAAGAAATTGAAGAAGATATCAGAAGATAGAAAGATCTCCCATGCTCTTGGATAGGTAGGTAATGAAAATGGTCATCTTACAGATTTAATGCAATTAAATCTACAGATTTAATGCAATCTCCATCAAAGTTCCAACACACGTTTTATAGACCTTAAAAGTAAAACTCTAGACTTTATATGGAAAATTAAAAAAAAAAATCCTAAACAATAAAAAAAGCCCTCTGGAGGAATCACTATTCCTGTCCTCAAGTTGTTCTATAGAGTAATATTGATAAAAGCTTGGTACAGAAGCAGATAGCTTGATCAATGGAATAGAATCAAAGACCCCCAAAATAAACACACATACTTGTGGGCACTTGATTTTTGACAAAGAACCAAACCATAAAATGGAAAAAAGAAAGCATCTTTGAAAACTGGTGCTTGTCTAACTGAATGTCTGCGTGTACAAGTGGATCAAGGACTTCAACATAAAACCAGATACACCAAACCTGATAGAAGAGAAAGTGAGAAGAATCTTGAATGCACTGGTACGGGAAACAATTTTCTGAGCAGAACACTAGTGGCTCAGGCTCTAAGATCAACAATTGATAAATGGGATCTCATGAAACTAACAAGCTACTGTAAGGCAAAAGACACTGTCAATAGGACAGAATGGCTGCCTCCAGACTGGGAAAAATCTCTACTAACTCTACGTCTAACACAGGGCTAATATCCACAATATATAAAGAACTCAAGAAGTTAAACTCCAACAAATCAAATAACCCAATTTTAAAATGGGGCCCAGAGCTAAATTAAATGCTCAACAGGGGAATCTCAAATGGCTGAGAAGCACTTAAAGAAAAAATTCCCAACATCCTTAGGCATAAGGGAACTACAAATCTAAAAGTCCCTGAGATTCCAACTTACCTCTGTCAGAATGGCTAAGATCAAAAGTTCAAGCGACAGCACATGCTGGCAAGGGTGTGGAGAAAACAGAACACTTCTCCATTGCTGATGGGAGAGCAAACTTGCACAACCACTCTGGAAATCAATCTTGTGGTTTCTCAGAAAACTGGGAATATTTCTACCTCAAGATCTAGCTATACTGGGCATATACTCAAAAGATGGCCCACAATACCCCAAGGGCACATCTTCCATGATGTTCATAGCAGCTTTATTTGTAATATCCAGAAACTGGAAACAACCAAGATGTCCCTCAACTGAAGAAAGGATACAGAACGGGTATAAAAGCAAGGACATAATGAACGAAAATCTGCAGCTATCTGGGCATGGGGGTCTCTAGGAAGTCCCAGAGACCTGGGATAGGAGAGGCTCTTAGGAGTCAATGCTGAGATGCCTAACAGTAGGGACATGGAACCTGAAGAGGACATCTCCTGTAGCCAGGCAGCACCTCACCCCCAGTAGAAGGATAGGGCCACCAACACACCAACTAAACTTTTACCCCAAAGTTAGTTCTGTTTAAAAATAATGCAGGGATGGAACAGAGTCTTTGGACTGGAAAGGCTAACCAATAACCAGCCCATCTCAAATCCCATCCCTGGGCAAACAGCAATCCTGACATTATTAATGATACTCTGCTATGCTTGTAAAGAGGAGCCTAACATAACTGTCCTCTGAGAGGCTCTATCCATCAGTGGACAGAAATAGATGCAGATACCCACAACCAAACCTAAGGTGGAGGTGGGTGACACTTATGAAAGAGTTGGGGGAAGGATTGAAGGCCCAAAAGTGGATGGGAACTCCATAGGAAGACCAACAGAGTCAACAAACCTGGAACCCTGGGAGCTCTCAGACTCTGAGCCACTAACCAAAGAACATACACACAAGGCATATCAGTGGGAGAGGATACACCTAACCTGGCAGAGACAAGATGTGCCAGTGTGGAGGGCTACAAAGGGAGGTGTCCCACTCTCTCAGAGGAGAAGGGGAGAGAGGGATGGTGAGAGGGACTTGGTGAGGGAGGGACCCAGATGGGGATCAGCATTTAGGATGTAAACAAATTAATTAATTAATTTTAAAATGCATGTATATATGTGATACAGGATACTTTGCTTGCTTCATTTACTCAATTCATTTGACTCTGATTTTAGCCATATTTTTATTCAGTTTTTTGGAGACAGAGTAGCCCAGACTGGCCTCAAACTTGCCATCCTCCTGCCTTGGCCTCCTACATGCTGAGATTTCAGACATATGTTACCATTCTTTGACAAAACACTATTTTCAAATATTAAGGAAAATGACAAAAATGATAGAGAGACAGACACGGAGGGGAGTAGGGAAGGAGGGAGGGAGGGAGGAAAGGAGAAGAGAGAGAGAGAATCCAACTTGTCCAGATTTTTCTTATTAGACAAACTACCACCTCTCTCACTTGAGTTTCCTAATTTGCCCGACTTCCCACGTAATCTTTTTGGAATAATTGGGATGGCTTATGTGATATCAGTAGACCTCCTAATTGAATGTCAAGGAAGGCAGTTCCTTTTGACAAGGGGACCTCCAGCTTCATTGAGAAGCATTCAATTAGATGGAAAACAGATGCTTATTTTTGTCTTATAAACCTCAGTGCAGGTTATGTGGTAATTACTTGAAGAGCAGGATAACAATTTATGTAATCAGCAGGACCCTATAATTACTAATGCATAATTTCTAAACAGCATTTAGCAAAATGAGACCCATACATACACTTTGTAATGGAAAAGATGTGTTTGACACCACACTAAATTAAATTTAAAATTTGCATATTTTCTTCCAGGAAGCACACTAGCTTCATCTGCTCTATTTTGCTTGACTAATCTCTGCCTGCTTGCAGCTTCACTGAAGGATCATGGCAGCTGTGAGTGCTGTAACTGGGGGGATGAGGAACAGGAACAAAGCCAGGCTCACTCTGTATTCTAGAATATACATCCCAAGAGGAGACCAGGAAAGCTGCACCCTGGCGGGTTTTGTCTTTGAAGAATCTGACATGAGGTTACAAAATATTTAGAATGCAAGTGTTAGTAGGAAACATAAAAATTATTTGCATTGATTATTTTTAATTATTTATGGGAAAAAACTGAGGCCTCTAAAATGGCGCGACTTGTGCAACAATCAGCACCAGGCAGGAGGAGGAAGAAAACACCCACTCAGTCTCAGATGATAAATCCGTTTCCTACACACGGCTCAGAGACAGCTAGACAAACACGCAGTAACCACGGGGATAGTGAATACTTTCCTAAGAAGTATTTTAAAATTTACACATATATTTACATTGCAGCTCAAGCGATACAGAAACAGATTGGAATTGATTGTCACAATGAATCTCCATGCATTTTAATTGAGCTAAGAATTAGCTATTTCCTTCTGCCTCTGGATGGTCATTGATGGAACCATATCTATTATTGAATCCTTACCTACAGTTCCTGATGTCAGGTTAAGAGGGTTGCCAGTATCTTCTTCAAAGCTCTGGACCTAAGATGTCAAAATAGATCAATTTAACTAGAAATATCTTCATGACACATTCACTTTATTTTAACAATGAACAATAATTATCAACTGATAACAATGCAGGGGGATAACATGACTTGATGATAATAGATAATGGGCTTCTGGGAAAAGGAAGAGGAGGGGAGGGGGAAAAGAGGAGAAGGTGGCATGAGACATCCACAACAAAGACTAAACAAATTAAAAGAGTTTAGGGGAGAGGGGAGGGTCATTTCTGGATGAGAGGATCAAGGCTTTTTTCTAGAAGTTGTGCATTAGCCCTCCTTTTGGCACTGAAGAAATTAAATATATGTGAGAAAGCTAGCTAAGTATTGCTTGATAAGCTTATGCATAGTAATTCAGATAATGCAGCTGTTACATATTCCTTAACACAAACAAGATTTATTTCTATACTGAGAGAGCAGAGTTTATTTTTGAAATATTTTGGAGAGTAATAAATAAGCAGCAACTATCACCTTTAAATAGCAACACTGCTTACTGTAGAAGTGTGTCACCAAGAAATGCTTTGTAAGGTGAATATAGTTACTGTTGACATTTTGGACTATTTCTTTGTAGGATTTAGGTTTAGCTCACTTTTTTTCTGGATATAGCCATGAAGTCAAAATTTTCACTCTAGAATTTGGAAGTAGGATCTTATGCTGAGAGCTGATTAGATGTACTTCCCAGCATTCCTTTTGCTGGTTTCAGTAGATCAAACCAATGTTCTTCATCGCATTTTTTTTAATGTAATTAGTAAACTCTCCTTCCATGAAGAAAATCATGAAGAAAATCAACTTGGTTTACTGCAAAGCACATTTTTTTTCAATTAGAAAAAGAGAAAGAAAGAAAAGAGTGCAACAATTTACTATAGATGCCAGATATATTCCTAGACTGCCTACCTGATCCATTGTTATTAGTTTTAAAAATCAGTAAAGATTAAATAAAGAAGCAGTCTGCATCCAGTAAAGATGCAAACTAACAATAATATTGGTGGCCTCATGTGTCTTCTGTAATACATGATCCATTCATAAAGGAAGGAAGGATAAAGGTTATTGATCATGTATGTAAAGAAGCATCTGTCATGTAGCATAACTGCATGAATTTCACAAATAAGAAATCCATTTAATATGCTTGGTAATGTAAAAAGAAAGAAACTGACTCAATTCTACTTAGTAGAATTGAACACAGAATATGTTGCCCTTTGCATTAAAAATCTGTGTATAATTTTTGTTGGGAGTATAGTTTTTGTTGTTAAGCCAAATACTGCCAAAAGCAACCTTCAATAGCACTGTAGGAAACCACAATAGATTGTCTGCAAGGACAAATTTGGTCAACCCTAGTTAAACTCTATTATCCAGATTACTTATAGATATTGGCTATCATTTAATACCTCCAAAAATCTGCCATTTTACACATGCCACTAACCCTGACATTGGCTCTTTTTTAGTAGGCAATACCCCTAGGCTGCATTTTCTCATTCTATTAAGTGAAATAACAGTTATCAATAAGTTCATGTCGCATTCTATTTTCCATTATCAATACAAAGATAAGTGGAAATACACACATATAACACACACACACACATACATGCACACACATGCACATGCACATACATACATTAGCAAATAAATACAAAAGGAGATATCAGAAGAAAATGCAAATTAATATGAATGAGAGAAGTAAGAATAAAGAATTAGAGAATTCAGGTAAAATAGGACCACCAAACCCTGTTATAGGCAAATAAAGGAAACTAACCCCCCAAATTCCAAGCCCACACTGTACTCTTAGTGTTTTATTAAGAATATTGCATGACACATTTTGGCAAGCATTTCTGAATACTTTCTTTAGTCTTTATGCTGTCAAGAGTTCAGCATGGATGAAACAACTGATACATCTTTTCACAAGGTCTCCATGGTGGAACTCTGAGAACATAGAGGGGAATTTTGGGTTCAACTGTCACTGAGAGGGAGTAATTGAACTGACCCATAAAGAAGGTGAATTATGGATAGAAAGTAGATAAGAAACCACACTGAGATAATTAATAAAAAAAACATCGTGAAAGCAAAGTAAGAGATTACTCAAATTCAGTTGTGAATAAAAAAAAAAAAAGGTGGATCAGTGGGGTGTTTGAGAATGACCCCATAGGTGCATTTGTCTGAATGCATGGTTCCAAGCACTAGGAACTCTTTGGGAAGGATTAAGAGGTGTGGCTTTGTTGAAGCAAGTGTGTCACTGGGGTTGGGCTTTGAGGTTTCAAAAACCTAGGCCATTCCCAGTTGGCTCCGCTTGGACAGTGCCTGTGGATCAGGATGTAAGCTCTCATCCTTGCTGCCATATTCCATCCTGCCCAGGATAATCATAGGCTTATCATCCCAAACTGTAAGTCTCTGAATGAACTGTTTCTCCTACAATTGCCTTTATCTTGACACAGCAATAAAAAAAGTAACTAAGACAATAGGAGAAGGCTGGTTTCATACTATTTTAGTTCTGTGTGAAGCAATTAAAATGACTTTAAGTGTCTCAGACTAAATCAAATTTGGAACCTGTGGTAGTTTGGATAGGTATGGCCCCATATATTCATGTTCTTGAATGCTTAGACATAGGAAGTGGCACTATTAGGAGGTGTGACTTTATTGGAGGAAGTGTGGCATTGTAAAAGGAAGTATGTCATGGTAGAAGTAGAGCTTTGAGTTCATATAGGCTGAAGCCATACCTAGTGGGACAGTCTCCTTCTGCTGCCTGCAGATTAAGGTTTAGAACTCTCTCCTCCTCTAGAACTACGTCTGCATGATGCTGCCATGCTTCTTGCCATGATAAGAATGGACTAAACCTCTAAATCTGTAAGACAGCCCCAATTAAATGTTTTTCTTTGTAAGAGTTGCCTTGGTCATGATGTCTCTTCACAGCAATAAAACTCTAACAAGGACAGAACCATAAGGCAAAATGCTAAAACAAGTATATCAATGGAGTTAAGAAAGCAAAAAGATAAATATGGTGGCCTGGGCCATTTCCAGTAGGAAAAATATGGTGGCATGGGCTATTTCCTGTAGGAACCCAAGCACTAGACACAGCACTCACCTCTTCCATTTCAAAAGAGTCTGGTCCTTTACTCACAATGTGTGACAAGTTCTTGAGTTTGTCCATATGAATCCATTTCTCCTTCCAAGTTCTCCTCTTAACTGACCCCTCAGACACACAGGTATGATGAGACTGCTTGGCCAATGCGCATGAGCAAGGCCACTGCTTGTCTGAAAGAGCTTGTGAAGGAGGACAAGGTGACAAGTCATTGCAGGCTTGGGCAGAACCATGTTCTATTGAAGGAAGCATTTGATTTCCATCACGGCTAATGGAAGACACTTCTAGCTCCACTCTAGGGTCCCATGGCTTGGTTGGCAGAGTGGAATTTCCATGTTCCATCTTGAATGATTCTGACAGTGCTGAATTACCATCTATTGTGCTGGTCTGTCTCGAAGCTCTTCTTAAAAGTTGGCTCATTTTTCTCTGACGTTCTTTCGCTCCATTTGATGAGGGATTTTGCATACTCTGCTTTCCAGATTTTTCTTCATACTGGCTCTCTGGGGTATTAACACCATTCAGCAAAGATGAGAAGGCATTGGTCACATGATCCAAGATTTCCAGCTGTTGGAACCGACCTAAAGAATATAGGAACATAGAAGTTTCACAATAGTTTTTTTTTCCATAAACCTACTTTGATACAGTAAATAATATAGTAAGAACTAGATAATGGGGGACACTGATATCACTCAGGAGGTAAAGCTGTCTGTAGCCAGTTCCAAAGATTTTAGTTTGATCCCTAGAATCTACATGGTAAAAGGAGAAAACCAACTCCCATAAGTTGTCCTTTAGCCTCCACATGTGTCATGGTATACAGGCATGTACAAAGGTACAGTAAGTAAATTAAAATATCAGAAAAGACAAACTTGAAGAATGGATAATGTGATTTTCTGAGATGAGGAAGACTGTTAAAATTCAAATTTTCCAGCTGTTTCCCTCTCTCTGAAGATAGGGCACCTACCCACTAAGAACTCACTCTATCATAGGAAAGCTAATAGCTTTTAAACTGAATTGGATACATATAACTTCATAGGTTTATATATACACATAGTTGTTACATGCTAATTCATTTAAAACCCTAGAGATGTGTGACTCTATGTTTATGTGTAAAATATCAAATGTCAAAAGATAAGCTCTAGGACTGAGGATTTGCTTAGTGGCAGAGTGCTGTCCTAGTGGACAAAGTACAAATATCCATCTCTACTATTGCAAAAGATAAAATGCATCCTAAAGCAATATCCCAGGCTCTTAATATAAAGTTCTCCAAGTCTACTTCCTATGACTTCATTCAGTAGTAGTCTCATTATTATGCCTATCATATTCCTTACCCAAGTGTAGAATAGCATATGGAATCAGGAGGCCTGGTTCTAAGGCTCAGGTCAGCCACCACTGAACATTTGACCCCACTGTGTATGAATTAACACATATGCAGTGTTTAGCTCCCTGACAAACATAGTAAGTGTTCATGAATTATTTTAACTCTGGTAATTGTGACTGTCTATATATCTCTCATATTTTTGATGTACATCAAAGCAAACATGTAAATATACAATTGTTATACAAGTTTGTATAATACACAATATTATACAAAGATTGGCTCTTAAAGTTATTAAAAGGAACTACATAGTTTTCATTCTTTTAAGAAACAAACAGTAATTAATGAAGAATCTCATTTGCTTTCAAAATCAATCATATTTTCAACTTGTTAGTCTTTTTTCATAATATATATAATGTCTTAATAATCTGGCCATATATAAAAGAACTGGCTTAATTGGATTTAGAGGGGGACCTCATGAAGTAAGAGATAATTTAGGCATATGATATCATTTTGTAAATGAAGTGAGGCATTTTTTCTTCTGGTGATAGAAAACAAGTAATTTCACTTTTGTAGTATAGCTTTATTAAGTCCCTAATACTAGCATAACTATTATATTACTCATAATGGTAAAAGCACACATGGTTGGTCAAAGACATGCAATTGATCATATTTTCTTACTATTATGACTAAATACTTGAAAGAAAAACTTTCAGAAGGAAGAGGAGAGGAGATTCATTTTTATTCATGTTTTAGTTGATCATAGTGAGGAGAGTATGGCAAAGTGTGGCAGCCTATCTCATCAGAAAAAAAAAGAAGACAGAGAATAGGTATACCTAAGCTAGTGAGCTTTTTTCCATATTTTTAAATTAATTTCGTTTTTTGACTATTCCATACATATGTTTAATGTATTCTGGTTACTGTCTTCCTCCATACATATGTTTAATGTATTCTGGTTACTGTCTTCCTCTATATTCTGTTTACTCTCATTCTCCCCTCTTTTATCTCTTTCCATTCCTATCATTCCATATCCCATTCTAATCCCTGTGCTTCCCTAAGCATCCATCTGAAAGGAGAACTATCAGCTAATCATCATTCTGCTTTGAAGAGCCAATGAACATTTCACAAACAACAGTAAAATTCTTTCAAGACTTTTAGAGGAATGCTTATGTTTCCAGATAATTCAGATTACATTCTTCCCCCATGTTAACCTTATAGGAACTGCCACCTTTTTCATGAACTAGAGTACACAAAATTGCTTTTATGATTGCCTTCCATAATCTCATAAAAAGTTTTGTATTTGACTAAGACAAACCTCCTGATTTATTGGTTCAATCAACTCAGAGAACAACTGTCTTGAGCATGAATTAGCACTTTTATGTTAACCTGTGGGTAGATTAAATAACTGATTTTACATTCCATTTTAAACCCTCTGCTCTATCTTTGAATGAGACATTCTTTTCAGTTCTGTCTTGAGGATCCAACAACTTAGTTCTTCCTTATTTTACATTTGACCTTCTTAGCTTTATTGAAGTAAAAGTGTAAATAAAAACAAGTCAGCCACTCCAAGACCAAAGGCCCAGTCCTGTCTTCTCTATAATCAGTGTATCTTTTTCATTAATAAAATGCCTACCTAAATCTAGATATTTTCTAAAAATAGAAAATTGATGAAGGAACTTTCATTTTCAGAAGAAGAAAAGACCATAGTAACTCCTTCTAAAAGTTAAAAAGAAAAACAAAAACACATTGAAGCATCCGCAGGATCACATAGTCTTAAAAAACTCACCCCAGAGCAGAGAGAGAGAGAGAGAACTGAGAAATCCAAGAAAAGTATTTTTCAGAAAAATATTGAAGAAAATTCTTCCTTTTCATTAACTTAACTTTTGATGAACTTAAAAGAACTTATAGTCACAAATAATATAAAATACTTTGGCGTGACTCTAAACAAGTAAGTGAAAGATCTGTATGAAAAGAACATCAAGTCTCTGTAAAAAGAAATAGAAACTCTCAGAAGATGGAAAGATCTCCCATGCTCATGGATTGGCAGGATTAATATACTAAAGATGACCATCTTGCTGAAAGCAATCTATAGATTCAATGCAATCCCCATCAAAATCCTGACTCAATTCTTGATAGTCAGAAAGAGCAATTTGCAAATTCATTTGGAATAACAAATAACACAGGATAGCAAAAACTATTCTCAATAATAAAAGAACTTCTAAGGGAATCACCATCCCTGACCTTGAGCTGTATTACAGAGCAATAGTGATAAAAAAGAAAAAACAAAACAAAACAAAACAAAAAACCCTGCATGGTATTGGTACAGAGACAGGCAGGTAGATCAATGGAACAGAATTGAAGACCCAGAAATGAACCCACACATCTATGGTCACTTGATCTTTGATTAAGAGCTAAAACCATCCAGTGGAAAGATGATAGCATTTTTAACAAATGGGGCTGGGTCAACTGGCAGTTAGCATGCAGAAAAATGCAAATTGACCCTATTATCTCCCGGTACAAAGATCAAGTCCAAGTGGATCAAGGACCACCACATAAAACCAGATACACTGAAACTTATAGAAGACAAAGTGGGGAAGAGCCTCAAACACATGGACACCGAGGAAAATTTCCTAAACCGAACACCAATAGCTCATGCTCTAAGATGAGCAATTGAAAAATAGGACCTCATGAAATTGCAAAGCTTCTATTAGGCAAAGGACACTGTCAATAGGACAAAATAGCAACCAACAGACTAGGAAAAGATCTTTACCAACCCTACATCCGATAGAGGGATAATATCCAATATATACAAAGAACTCAAGTTAGACTCCAGAGAACCAAATAACCCTATTAAAAAATGGGGTACAGAGCTAAACAAAGAATACTTAACTGAGGAAACTCAAATGGCTGAGAAGCACCTAAAGAAATATTCAAGGTCCTTAGTCATCAGGGAAATGCAAATCAAAGCTACCCTGAGATTTCTCCTCACACCAGTAAGAATGGCTAAGATCAAAAACTCAGGTGACAGTAGATGCTGGCAAGGATAGGGAGAAAGAGGAACCCTCCTCCATTGTTGGTGGGATTGCAAGCTGGTACAACCACTCTGGAAATCAGTTTGGCCGTTCCTCAGAAAATCGGACATAGTACTACCTGAGAACCCAGCTATACTACTCTTGGGCTTATACCCAAAGATGCTCCAACAGATAACAAGGACACATGCTCCAGATTGTTCATAGCAAACTTCTTTATAATAGCCTGAAGCTGGAAACAACCCATATGTCCTTCAACGGAGGAATGAATAGAAAAAATGTGGTATATTTACACAATGGAGTACTACTCAGCAATTAAAAGCAATTAATTCATGAAATTCTTAGGCAAATGGATGGAATTAGAAAATATCATCCTGAGTGAGGCAACTCAGTCATGAAAGAACACACACGGTATGCACTCACTGATAAGTGGATATTAGCCCCAAAGCTTGGAATACCCAAGATACAATTCACTGATCACATGAAGTTCAGGAAGAAGGAAGACCTAAGTGTGGATGCTTCAGTCCTTCATAGAAGAGGGAACAAAATACTCAAGGGAGAAATATGGAGACAAAGTATGGAGCAGAGACTGAAGGAAAGACCATCCAGAGACTGCCCCACCTGGGGATCTATCCCAGATATAGACACCATACCCAGTCACTATTGTGGATGGTAAGAAGTGCTTGCTGACAGGAGCCTGATATAGCTGTCTCCTGAGAGGCTCTGCCAGAGCCTGACAAATACAGAGGCAGATGCTAAGCCAGCCATTGGACTAAGCACAGGGTCCCCAATGGAGGAGTTAGAGAAAGGATTGAAGGAACTAAATGGGTTTGCAATCCATAGGAAGAACAACAATATCAAACAACCAGACCCCCAGAGCTCCCAGGGACTAAGCAACCAACCAAAGAGTACACATGGAGGGACCTGTGACAGAGAATGGCCTTGTCAAACATCAGTGGGATGAGAGGCCCTTGGCTCTGGGAAGGCTCAATGCGCTCATGTAGGGGAATGCCGGGGTGGGGGTGGGAGGCAGGAGTGGGTAGGTGGGTGGGAGGGTACCCTCATAGATGCAGGAGGAAAGAGAATGGGATAAGGGGTTTGTGGAGGGGATAACTTTTGAAATATAAATAAATAAAATATTCAATAAAAAGTATAAAAAAGAACTTATTTCAGAATCATAACTTTGTAATTTCTTATCTAGATTTTCTCAAACTCTTTTATGTATTCCACAGAAGTGTACCTTGCCCATCCAAGAGGAGTTCACATCTAAATGAGTTTGAAAATGTTGTACTACCTTCCCTCTAGGAGCTCAAGGACTGTCAATTAAACCTTAGTAAGTAAATTGTTTACTACAAGGTTTCTTTCTCTCAATTCACTTGCTCCTGTACATGTTCTCCAAGAGGATCCGCTGAGATACCTTAGTGACAGGTATTCCACTGGCCACAAGCTGGGGAAATGTGGCAAGTGCATACTGGCAATAAGAACTAAGTATATTTAATCCACAATTCAGATATGAGTGGTGAGTAGCTACCACCTGCAGCTTAAGCCGTACATAGCAGCAGTCCAAGCAGCCTCTAGTCGAGAAGATTTCACTCAAAGGTTCTTGATGAGCAGGCTGCGCTGTCTCCTGGGGTGTGGCTGGAGTAGTGTTACCCATGAAAGTGTTTCACCTTTGGGTTTACACAGGATTGCACATTCCACTGCCTTGGTGTTAAGAAGTCATGTGACTTGTTTTGGCCAATGACATCTGAGCAGACCTGTGATGAGTATAATTTCCCATTCCCGTGTTTCCCCTGTCATCGCAACTGGTGATATTCCAGATTGTAGTAGGTACAAGGCAAACCCTTCAGTGACAGTATGGGGCAACTCAGTCTTGCTTCTAATATACATGGCAGACAGAGAAAGAGGGATCAAGAAGTCAATTTTTCCTGTTTCAAGTCCCTTGGGGTTGAATGGTATCATAAGCAAGCACTAGACTATTCTGTCAAATACTATGGTCCTCCATAGTACTCAGTGCTAAGTGTTGGGATGCAATGCCATAGGCTCCCACTTACCATACAAGTCAGGGTTCTCAAAGTCCATCCGCTGCTTCTGTGCTTCAAGAAAAACACGGATGTTAATTCCTCTGGCTGCTGAGCTATAACCAAGGAACCGGGCTGGGATTTGTGTGCAGATATCTGGCTCATCAGCACCAAAGCCCAAGTCCAAGAGAATCTCCACTGGATCTTTTTCCCAAAATTCCAGCCATGCAGGAATGCTGAGATAAAAATAAGAAAATCTTTATGTATAATAGTCCATTTAACCATAGCCCATTTTTTCTACTCACCCAGTCTTCCAGAATTTGATTGGAAAAGGAATTTGAAAAGACAGATGCTGAGTTCACTACAACTCTTACATAGCTCACTTCGAAGAAAGTCAGACACCCCACATAGGGACACATGCCTGTGCTTTACAAACAAAACCATGAGCTTGTCTGGCTGGTTTTACTTCCCAACTGGATAAGTATTAAATCAGACAGGGCAGAAAGAATATGGAGTGGAAGTCATTGCACTGGCAATCGCCTTAAAACAATGTTTGTTAGAAATCAAGGAAATAAAACACACAATATCACCTCCCAACATGCAAGTGGAGACCCAAAGAATTCTTTTTTAAATATCAGTCGGGTGCACCCTTAGCTACACGAATCTGCCGAAGATATTGCTGAAAGCACACCATAGGTTCAATGTTTCCAAATGATGCTTTCACGTCTCTAGGTAGGGTTAGACTATGTTCTGGTTTTCATTTATTTCTTTATATTTTGTCTTGGCTTGGCCCAAAACAGCAAACCCTCTTGTTAAATAGTTCTAGTCTTTGTTGACACAGAAATTAAGAATTAAGTATCTAGAAATTGTATGTATACCAACTCACTTCTCACTCAAAATTTCTGGTGTTTGACCTTCCAAATGCCATGGACTGTGTGGGAGCTGATATTTCTCATAAAGTTTCAGAGGGTTTTCTTTTGTTTCATGAAGGTTTCTGTTTGCCTTTCCTTCCCTTGCTACTCTCAAGAGCTTGTTCGAGACACAGAAAATTAGATAATTTTCTCTCTAGAACTTCAATCTCATTAGTCCCACGGGCAAGCTCCTTCCCTTGGGCTTGTATCATGTTCACAATTTCTAATGTCACGTATAGATTTGTTGATTTGCCTTTGACCCAATCAATGAAAAAAGAAAAGGCAGGCTGGGAACCCTCATTAAGGGGTCTAAATGGCTTTGGCTAGGATACCTTAATCATTAAAATGATTTGGAAAGCTGTAGTGACAATCACTTGGTTGTATGCCATGGACAAATTGATATAAAGAAGGTTCGAATGAGAAATTAGTTTGGAGAGAATCCTAAATTCCACATGAAAATTTAATTTATTATCTATTGGCCCCACTGTATAAATCTTTATTCAGTCTGCTTTTACTAATCTTTATTGAACATCTGTGGTGTTCTAAGCTCTGGGGCAAGGTACCTACAATACAAAGTTAACAAAGACTGTCCCTGAATTCCAAAGGGTTCAGTGTCATGAATATTGCGTGGCTTGTCACTAAACATATTATTGAATCATTATAAAAATATCATTAACTTATAATATATTTAATAGCACAAGAAATAAATAAAGCAGATTTACCTTTTAAGAGGTAAATTATTACATGTAAATCCCTGTTCTAAGTCCTTACCCTGCTCCCAGTAAGTCCATGGGTCTCTTTCCAGATCTTACTCTCTATGGGTATAGACATGTTTTGTAAATTTTACCTGCTACCCTTGTCAAGAATAATGTGGTCTCTGTATCTTTTTGCAGCTTGTAGTTGTCTTAAAATATGACCCAGTGATAGTACTAACAGGTAGAGTTACAATTCCTATTGGTTTTGTCAACAAATGAAATTCCAGCAACTATAGATCAGATTTATCAGATATTTATTTATCAGATATTTCCCAGTGAAGACACTTAACCTCCTTTCCAACTTCACTGCCTTTTAAAATATACTCTTAAAAGTAGGATTTGGAAATCCTTTGTTTGCCCTCTTATCCATTAATTTAACACATATTTCTCAAGCATATATTTTTAATTTCACAAAGCCAATTGTTGAGCTGAATCATCTATCTTGATGAAGGGGCCAGGAAATCACATACCTTTGAGGCACACCTGTGGTGGAATAGCAAGAGTTGAAACTAGTCCCTCTGGACAGGGTAGGAGTCTCCGAGAACTGATACAGAGATCTAGAAGTCAAGGGGATCAAAGATGAGTCATATTGTTTAGATTCTCCCAGAAGGTCCTTGGGATGATGTCCTTTCTCAAGGAATCATTTTTGTTTCCTCCTGTTTCTAATAACTCCACAGTGGGTGCACCTTGGAAGGAGGCAGTGTGTGCAACAGAGGGGTGCTCCTCCTCTCTGAGCATTGTTATAGAATGTGTGAGAATTAAGTGTTAGGTGACTGTGAGTGTTTTTATAAAGGTGACAGAATGTCTCACTCTTGGCAGATGGCAAATCATTGGGGGACCATTCGGGAACACAGCTTTGCTAGGCTCCAACTTGAGAGAAGAAGTTAATATTATGTGATGAAAGATGTACAGCAAACAACCACTGGAGGTACTCCACGTCATTTTTCAAAATGAAGAAGGATTTCATAGTTCATGGCTAACAGTCTTAACCTGCATCCCCAGAGTCCCCTGTGGCCAGCCATATGCAATAGTAATGAAGTCCCTTACTACCCAAGACAATGAGAATCACCATATTTAGTATACCTCTATTGCAAAACATTTTAAAGTACTTCTAAAGAAAATTGAACTGTATTATAATACAATTCTGTTTTATGTAACTCAGGCATATCATGGATCATATTAGACAGTTGGCATACAATTAAAATTTATCAAACAACACTCTGCAGATGTCAATGTTCCCAAGGAGACAAGGTTACTAAACTTGAGTTGCTAAATTTGTTTTTGTCCTGTCCGTACTAAGAACATCTGGACTCTGCCTCTCTATTTAATTGTATCTTTTCATTAAAGATGAAAAAACACGTTTCTGAATAATATGAATTCTACATTTAAATGGTGAAGGATATTGACAGAAGAGGAAAACTTATTTATTTTTTATCTTTTAAATGTTTATTTATTTATTTATTTTAATTTATTTACATTTCATGTGTTATCCCCTTGCTATCCAGTTTCACCCTCTCCCAGAAAGTCCCTATCCCATTCCCCTTCCCCTGCTTCTATGAGGGTGTTTCTCCACCCAGGCATCCACTCTCACCTCCTTGCCCTCAATTCCCCTACTCTGGGGCATCTATGCACCCTTCACAGGACCAAGGACCTCTCCTCCCATTGATGCCTGACAAGGCCATCCTCTACTACATGTATAGCCAGAGCCATATGTACTCCTTGGTTGATGGCTCTGGCGGGGGTGAGGGGGTGTCTGGTTGGTTGATATTGTTGTTCTTCCTATGGAATTGCAAACCCCTTCAGCTCCTTCAGTCCTTTCTCTAAGTCCTCCATTGTGGAACCCCACACTCAGTGCAATGGCTGGCTGCAAGCATCCAGCTCTGTATTTGTAAGGCTCTAGCAGGGCCTCTCAGGAGACAGTTAATCAGGCTCCTTTCAGCAAGCCTTTCTTAATATCCACAATAGTGTCAGAGTACGGTGACTGTATTTGGGATGAATTGCCAGATGGGACAATCTCTGGATGGCCTTTACTTTGCAAAGTCTCTGCTTTGCACTTTGTCTCCATATTTGCTCCGGTGAGTATTTTGTTCCCCTTTCTTTTCTTTTTTTCTTTTTTCTTTCTTTCTTTCTTTCTTTTCTTTTTTTTTTTTTTTTGGTTTTTTGGATTTGGTTTTTTGAGACAGGATTTCTTTCTCTGTATAGCCCTGGCTGTCCTGGAACTCACTCTGTAGACCAGGCTGGCCTTGAACTCAGAAATCCACCTGCCTCTGCCTCCCAGAGTGCTGGGATTACAGGTGTGCGCCACCACCGCCCGGCTTTGTTCCCCTTTCTAAGAAGGACCAAAGCACCCACACTTTGGTCTTTCTTCTTCTTCAGCTTTGGAAAACTTATTTACTTATTTTTTGTTGCATTGTGTACTGGTTATTTTTTTTCTCAACTTGCCTCACAAAATAAAGACACTTGTTAAAATGTAACCCGGAAAGGGGAGTTGCTGCTATCAGATTGGCCTTTAGAAATGTATGTAGGGCATTTTCTTGATTGTTTATGGATGGAGAAAATTCCAGTCTACTGTGGATAAGCCCATCCCTAGGCAGGTGAGCCCAAGCTGTACAAGAAAGACAGGAGCAAGCCACATTCCCCTGTATTCTTATGGCAATCCCTGCCTCCAGGTTCCTGCCCTGGTTTCCGTAAGTGGAAAACTATAACATGTAAGCAAGCTGCTTTTGATCATCAGGGCTTTATCACAGTGACAGAGAGGTAAAATACCACACCTCAGCTTCCTTTAAATTTCAGGTTTTCCCCCCACATTTGAGGGCTACATTCATTTTGCAATGTTCAGTAGAACAACATAGAAGCAGTGCTTCATGGAAAATCCACGGTTTGATTCAGTCATGTGGGCATGAGCTTGACCCTAAATCCAGCTCTCAATCTCCTCTTTGAGTTTCCCTGGGAGTTTTGGGGTTTTTTGTTTGTTTTGGTTTTTTTTTTTTTTGCCTTAAAATCATGTAATCGCATCAGATCAAAGCAACTGATCACCTAAGGGAGGGGGGACTGAGAAATGTGTGTACCTCAGTATTCCACAGTTAGTTTTCTGGAAGGGTTCTGAAATTACAAGATAATCCAATGTCAGGAAGTAGTTCCTAGTCTCAAAGGGGTTAGTCACTCCCAGCATCTCTTGAACTAGACTGCCACTTAGCAACATCTAAAGGGTTTGCAAAGAATAATTCTGAACCTCACCTATGAATTTCAGTTCAGTATGTCTGAGACGAAATTTTATACTAAGGGTCCAGCTCATGCAGCTGTACTGAGGAGCACCCTGCGAAATCTACTCTTTCTTCCACTAGAGACACACTGTTTCCCATCGACATCTAAACAGTCAGTAAATAGTACCATGAATACCATCATTTCCAGACAAACCTATGATTATACCTTCTGTGAATTGATGCACTGCAGTAGGATGCATTTATGCAAATAACTAAGTTTCACAGTAGGTCAGCATTTGTTTATTTAATCCTCTTATTCCTTTATGATATTTAAGAAAGCTCCAATTCTGCCATAGCCAGTGAGAACACTCTAATCATAGTGGCAGAGAGTGTGATATTTCATGAAATCCCTAAATCTATACAATTATTAAAAAGAAATTTTTTATCATTGTTTCTGCTTCAACGATGTAGCTGTTGAATTTCAGAGTGAAGTGACTGGTGCTGCTACGTACCTCATGTAGTCTTTCACGGTCATCTGAAAGATTCCTTGTTCATTCAAAGAAGCTGCAATTACAAAAACATGATAGGAGTAAACATGTCTCCGGGAGAATCTTTGTGGGAGAGGATTCCTCTCCAGGAGTGTGACCTGGCACTGTATCTCTGCAGTGAATAAGACCCAGACAATGCTAAATTGTGTGAGGGTCAGTGGACATGCATTGTGGAGAGCTGGGAATTGGTATCAGCAGCAAACTTAGCCTAGGTTTCATAGAAAAGATGACATTTGTATTGTGAAGTGGAGTTATAATTTTCTGGACAAAGGTGTAGCTTTGTTAGAGATAATTAAAATGACATCTGCAGTAGGTGGGAAGCAGTGTTCTGGGGTATTCTCATGGGATAATTCAGGGTGCTCTGTCAAGATCACAGACAGAAGATGAAGGCCAAAGACTACCATCCATGGAATATTCAGCAGGAGCTGAATCATCTAGTTCTTTCTATACCATCCAGTTTATGTCCTATCCTTGATTTTCAACAGAATGCATAAAAACTTAGTCACACTTCCCTGACCTCATAGTCAACGATAGCAAAGTTAAGGAATTTACTACCTTTATTATTAATTACAGCAGCAGTGGTTTATTTTGCACTAACTGCATGAGGTACTGTGCCAAGCCTGCCATCTATACCTTTTGTTATTAATATTAATTTTTTAAAAATGTATTTATTTTATTCTATCTGCATAAGTGTTTGCCTTCATATAGGCAGAGGAGTCCAGAAAAGAATATTGGATGCCCTGGAACTAGAGGTAAGGATAGTTTTAATCTACCTCCTGGTGCTGGAATCTGAACTTGGATCATTTGCAAAATATGGAGAAAGCATCCTTAATTGCTAAGTCATTTCTTCAGCTCCTATACAATCTTCCAAGTCCTCATAATAAGTCCTTAAAATGGGGCTTGTTATTTTACACTTAAGGGAGAAGGAAAGGAGAGATCACAGTTACGTAAACTTCTCATGGCCGGTAAAATGCCACAGCTTATTTTGGTTTTCTACTGTTGTTGTTGTTTTTTTTTCTTTCCAAAACACCACACTGCCAACAGAATGTCCCGTAGTGTGTTTAAAAGCCAAAAAGACAGATTTACATTTATGTACCAGGATATGAAAATCCATTGTTTTAAGCAAAACATTGTATGTGATAAAGATGGTGTGGAGGGTCCAGTTGCCTGGTAGAAGCAAGATGGGTGGGGTTGGGGAAAAATATCTGTTGGACATCATAAGGGACACTTAGAAGTCACTGCAGTACTGTGTCACAAAATGTGCCACACTGTCTCACACTGTGTCACAAAATGACGTATCAATAACACCTACAAAAGGAAATATTCAGATCATGGGCAAATTTATCATAATGTCCACCAGACTTCTCACTTCTGGCTGTCCTGGTATCGCATGTGACCTGTATGAGTGTCAGTGATGCCACTTGTACTGTGAAAAAAAAAAGCTTGCCTCTACCACAAAGAAAGAACAGGGGAAGGTTTAAATGGAAAATCCTGACAGAAGGAAGCATAAGGAAGACCATTGCATGTGACTAAAGGCTTTTTAGTCTGGAGCCAGGATTACTGTCTAGGTAGTGAGTCACTGAATGACTTAAAGGTTCCTAGGAACTCAACTATGGATTTCAACTTTGGAGCGTAAAGGTAAGAAGACTCATACGTTACTGTTACTTTTCCTATTGCTGTTGTAAGATGGGGTCTCCCTATGAACTCCAAGCTGGACTTGCAGTCAAACTTTCCCTATCTCATGCTCTCCAGGGCTGAGAGTCCAGGTGCATAGCCTCATATCTTAAAGAGGGTTTTAAAGGTCCAGCTATCCTGCAACATGATCTAGAGAAATAAAGACTGCAAGTATATAAATACCATGTGGGTAAGTAGATTATTTTGGTCTTTGTTTCTTTGTTTATGTATTTGTTTGATACAGGGTCTCATTATGTAGCTCTGGGTATCCTGGAACTTATTATGTAAACAGAGATGGCCTTAAATGCACAGAAACCCATCCATCCATCCCTCCCAAGACCTAGGATTAAAGGTATATGCTACCATGCACAGCTTAAATAGAGGATTTTAAGCAAGCCAAACTTGTACAATTACACTTTAAAGATTTGGTGAAAGTAAAATACATAAAATGTATTTAGCAAAGCAAGTGGAACCCTCACAGGAATAAAGCAGGTGTAGAAACATAATCCATTTGAAAGGATATGACCCAGCCTGGAGCTCTTGAACAATACTCCCAACCTAGTGCCATTGCAGTCATGACTAATCAATCACATCAATGTTTCACTGAGCCTAGATAGGCTTTCTAAATCTACACGTTACAGATTTTCACATGAAGTGGACATTTGTCATAATGTTAACAAGTAGCTATTTAAGGAGACATTAATTCAAGGTAAATATCAATAACTTGACTAAAATCATTGCTACTTCCCAGAATATTCTAGGGAATGAGATGCTGCATTTAGACACCGGTATAAGCTGGAGTTCATAAACAAAATCTGCTCAGTACTGACCCCTCACCTGCATAAGCATTATTAATCCATAGCAGCACTCTTGCTTTCTAAAATCAATTCAGTCTCGGAGTATCTCAAGATTACAAAATCGCAGACAATTGAGTGAAGTTGTCACAGGAAAGAAATCTGATTTACCACCTTATTAATCACGTCATAAAAGCAAGTGTAGTACAAATTGTAGGCAATTACATGAAGACAATGTCATGATGAATTAAGTAGCAAGTTGCCAAATGGAAGGTAAAATAAATTCTGTTTAACATTTTGAGCAAACTTCCCTCTTTCCTTCCCTCTTTCTATGAGGACAGCCTCTATTATTCCTTTGTAATCTATAGAGTGAGCACCATTGGGCTAGCTCATCAGGAGAATTCTGATATTTTGGGTTTGTTTTGTTGTTGTTGTTTGTTTGTTATCCTTCTATACAGCTCTCCCCATGGAAGAACTCTGTGGTTCTGGGAAATTTGGCTATGTGCTTTGCCACACAAGTGGCTTCTCTTGAGCTGCATTGACCTCTTCTACTTATCTGCTAAGAGTGGGTGTCTTAGAAAATGTAAATGACTGTGTCCAGGCAGGGCTCTGGCACTGTGGTCACAGTGAATTGCTCAAATTGTCAGAAACTGATCCATTTTTTGATATTGACAAGAAGAGTTAACTCAGCCTTCCAACATTTTACAAAACCATAGTCCTGAGGAAAATCCAGTCACCCAGAAAACTCTAGTTACTTTGACTCTGGATTCTCGTGCCCTAGAATTCTTCATGAGATTTCAGTGGCTACACAGACCTAGTAGCCACAAACAACAGAACACATCCCTCTGCATGACACTGTAGTGAGGACCAAGCTGGAAGGGCAGCATCCAGGAAAAAACAAGTTCCTGAAAGTTAGCACATGTCCTCTGGAATGTGATGGGGCCAGGCTTGCTCATAGCGGGGATTGCAGATACATGAGGAAAACTTACACCCTCAGCACCAGTTAGGGGAAGAGCTTTCTGGTCATGCAAGGACATCCTGCGAGGCACCATCACCAGTTAGGAGACAGTTGCCCCCTTACCTCAATTTCATCATCATGGCTGCACATGTGCATCTATTGAGTGCTTTCCTAGACTCCTGATACTTTTCTCAATGGTTCTGGAAATGACACAACAATCTGGCTCAGTCAGTGCATGCAGACACACAGTCCTCTGTGCTGCCAAGCTGAGAGTCTGAAGAAAAGTTACCATAGGGCACCTGATAAGACTTGTAAAAGTAGGCCTAATTTAAAAAAAATGTTAAAAAGTTATTACAATTATTGGACTACTCACTGATTTCTAGTCCACATTCTCTACCGCCCTTAATCCTGGGAGACCAATTTCTGGTTTCATGGTGCTTCTGCAAAGATGCTTGAATCTGCAGAAGTAGCAGCTGGCCTTCCAGCACGTGGACACACCTGTAGACATTTATCTTGCATAGAGCACCGTGAAACTATTTCTTGGTTTTTGTTGCTGTTATTTTCTGATTTGTAAGATAAACTTCCTGGATGCCAAGGTAGGGCCTGTCAAGGTCAAGGCTTCTCTGGTACCAAGATGAGCCTGAAGGAGAGGCACAAGCTGGTGGCTCATGGTGTGCCAGTTCCCACAGGGATTGGAACTCCAAGACTTTCCCTAAAACTTGGAAGTTGCTACAGTGCTAGCCCAGGTGTCTTTGGGGTAGCAATCTGTTGACGGCAGCCTACACTCCAATTTTCTAGTCTCTGTGCTGCCTGCCTCATTAGTGATTATCTGCCCAGCTTCTTGAAGCATTTACTACCTCAAATGAGAACAAGAATCTGAAGCATGGGGAACACCACAGCAGGAAGGAAACCTTCCCCTATTACCCCAGATGTCCTGAAACTTCTATAGGCATCAGGCTTAGTGTTGTATGGGCAATAGGTGGAACATACCTGCATCTATGATCCTATACCACACCCTGGTAGCAGGGCAGTTTCAATGCTACCCTCCATCTTGTTTGGCTTTCATGCTTTTGCTACCATTTTCCCCCCTCTAAGGACACCTCCTTTGATTTTTAACACTGGCTGAAAGCATTTGGAGAAGGTGAAACAAAGGTCAGCAAATTCCTGCTAGCCACAGTTCCAATTAAAGTAAGAACAAAAGTTCCCGCTCTGTTGATTTCATTCTCTTCTGTGGTTAAAATTCCAATTCTGCTTCCTTCTAGATATAATCTCTAGCCATCCGCCCTACTGTTAGGTGGACTTGTGCCATCTGAAGCAGCAGATACCGCACTTAACCCTGCACAATGTATTACTGAAGAAGATGCAGTCAGATCTGCAGAAGGCACTAATTAGCACCTTTGTTGGCTTAGAAAGCATTTTTTATTTTGGTTTTCCTAAGCATTTCTGACTGATTCATGGAAGACATTTGGTTCTTTGGAATATCGTCCAATAGACTAATCAAATTACAGTTCTGCAATGCTCTAAAATAATAGCATTCTGTAGCTTTTTGCAAATTTAACTCCTGCCTGACCAGGACACTTTGTAGAGATAATCCACAGTGCATCTTCTTGGTATAGATAATTATTAGCCCATACTCTTACCCCAAACAGACCCTTACATGATGGCTAACACTTGCATTTAAAATCTTAAAGCTATTTGGAATGATTTTCTCATTTCCTTGCCCTATGTCCATTTATTTCTTTTCCTCCCATTTCAAACTTAACACCAGTGAAAGCCCTTGCCATTGTTAGCCTGAGTTTGTAATAGCTTCTGCTCAAGATGTTACTGCCACACCCATAGCCAGGAGCATCTGTTTCCTTGTTGTAGTAAGGTCATAGGCCACTCCAGTAGAGAGGCTCTTCAAAAATTGTTCAGGACTCTCTTTTAAGCAAAGACATGACTTTGAGATCTTACTGATCTCAGACCTCAGTTACAACTACCCATTTGAAAGGAGACCTTAGATGACATTCCTATGCCAAGCCCATCCTGAGACTGTATGTGTTTCCTCCTTTCTGGAATTTCAGAAATCTATCATCTGAGTATGTCTTATTTAAAACAAAAATTTCTGTCTCTCTCACTGCACAAAACATTTCCTCAAAATGATCTCCTTCCATATGTGTTCCCGCATACATTTAGCTTTCTTTCATCTCTTTGTCTTGCTCAAATTCATTACTTTCATCACATTGAATGTTCTTGCTTTGCCTCATTATTTTCTTAATTTTTCATTGACTAGGTTTAGTCTTCTGAGAAAACTTCTGAACCTAATAGCACCATCCTTGTATTTTATCATGATTCCTTTTTAACTAGTTTTAGGCCACTGGATTTACGGATGATCTGTACCCTGATTAGGATTTCCATTTTGTCTAACAATTGGAAGCAATATCAACCAAGGGCTGCCTGGTAGGACCCAGGATGGATCTAACATTTTTTTTTAAAAGAAACAGTGCAGCTCCATGCAGAAGCTAGGAGGAATCTCTCAGAGGATATGCAACTTTGGAAGGCCTCAGAGAATGGCAAGAGGCCATCTGAATAAAATTTCAACTTAGGAGACATTAGATGAGGAAAAGTTAAGAAGCAGGAAGAACTGAGACTACAGGGTCTCATCATATAGCCTATGCTACAATCAAATTGCCATGATCTAGAAAGAGTGGAATTCTTGAGAGTAATAGTCTCCACATGTCTGCATCTTTCCAGAGCAGGATGTCTTCAGCTTCCACTCGTAAATCATCTCATATGTGTGGTGTGGTGTGGTGGCTTCAAAATGAATAGCCCACAAAGTCTCATATATTTAAATACTTAGTCAACAAGGAGTACTACTTGAAAAGATTATAAGGATAAGGTGGTGTGGCCTAGTTGGAAGAAATGTGTCACTGGTCAGGGAGGGGGGCAAGCTTTGAGATTTCAAAAACTCTTGTCAGGGTCCCTCTCCCTTTCCTTTTCCCTTTCCCTTTCCCTTTCCCTTTCCCTTTCCCTTCCCTCTCCCTCTCCCTCTCCCTCTCCCTCTCCCTCTCCCTCTCTCCCCCTCTCTCCCTCTCTCCTCTCCCTCTCTCTCTCTTCCTCTCCCTCTTTCTCCCCCTCTCCCCCTCCCTCCCTCCAGATCCGAATATCAGAATGTATAACTCTCAGCTACTTCTCTAGCACGATACCTACCTGTCTGCTACGTTCCCACCATGGTGATAATGGACTAACCTCTGAAATTCTATGCAAGCCCCAATTAAATGTTCTCTTTCATAAGAGTTGCCTTGGTCATGATGTCTCTTCACAGCAATAGAACAATTGCTAAGACTCTTAGTACATAAAATAGGTATATAGCCAAATATTTACCCATAATAAAGGAAGTTTATTTTAAAATATTTTTTCCATATACACAATGTAGTTCTATCATTTTAAAAGTGAAATATGCCAGGTAGTGTCTGATCTTTACATTACAGTGACTACATACTTTCACAGTAGTGCCATTCAATCTGTCCTCAGGAGTTGGCAAGGCATTTGCAACAAACTTGTTTCAAAGACTTAAGTCAAAGAATAAGTTGGTCTGGGAAGATAGACATGGTCCTTGGCACTATCTCCTCAAAGAGGCTTTGGGTGTCTGGCCATGGGTAGATCCGTGGTGCTCCACCAAGTCCATATGGTCAAGCTCGCAGTAAGAGGCCAATAAAAATCACTGTCTGGACTCGGCAGTTTTTAATTTTTAGTTTTTAGTTGCTTATAAGTCACTATCTACTATTAGACAATGTTCTGGGGTAACTTAAAGGGGGTCAGAGAGATTTTTGTTGCAATGCCTTAATATTTGTTATCAAACATGGCTGAAGGTGAAAGAGCATTATTCATAATGTCTATGTTAGTTGGAAAATATGTGGGAAGGGCAGCTGCAAGTCTCCTGCAATTATTAAAATTAACATGGAAACAAAGGACAAGGGAAAGTATCCAGTATACTTAGTATGAGAAGTTTCTGTATGTGTTAAGCCACTGTCTCTGGCGTCAGCAGGAAGATAATATGATATCACTTTATACCCTCTCCAGATTTTCTGAGTTTTAACCTTATCATCTCTCAGTAGTAACTCCTTTTATTCCCTCGCTTCAACTTATTCCCAGTGTGACTCGAGAATTCCATAAGCTCTGTGCATCTTTTATGCTTCCGTGCAGTCTCACGGAAGGCTGCAAGTCCAGCTTCCTGCCTACTAGTAACTATCTGTGACCAAAAGTCATGGTACTGGACATTCAAATTCTTCGACTGCGACAGAAGAATGTGAACCAACCATGTTCCCACATGGATCACTGAGTTCAAAATATGACCAATGAGAAAGGCCTTGGAGGACAAAAGCCCAGCTAGCTCGTAGGAGCTACTGTTAAAAGCCTTGCTGAAGCCCAAGGAGCTGCTAAGTAGAAGCTGTGCCCTCTGACCTCGGAGCCACACAGAGACCCTGCTCCTCTCCTGCTTGTGTCTTGGCTCTGATGAAGCCAGACCATGAGTTATATTTTCCAGGAAGTGCAGTGTTTACTACAGTGTAACTAAAAGAAGGAGGAATGCTGGTCTCCCAGCATGACATAAGCAAGAGTCGAAGACAGAGATATGTGATAAAATATACTTGTGTTTTTGTCTCTTCCTTGAGCGTGAATTAATATGAATAGAAAGGCCATCATATTCAATTTATTGAAAACATGCTCTAAAATTTTGACATCATAGAGGCCTTATGTTAAAAATATTGCAATTTAAATAAAATATAGTTAAACTGCCTTCTAAAACTTCATGTTTCTATCCATAGATTAGTGCTTTCTTTATCTGCCATCAGAGAAGTGTCTCATTATAGACTACAGCAGTTAAAGTAGTGTGGAGAGTAAAGGATGGCTGAGTGTTTATCCCAAAATAGGTCACAAATAATGTTCTCTCTCTCTCTGTTTCTGTCTCTCTGTCTCTGTCTCTCTGTCTCTGTGTCCCCCCCTCTCTCGGTCTGTCTGTCTCTCTCTCTCAGAGTCTAGGTCTTATTTAGGAAGGAGAATAGGAGAATGGAAGGGCCAGAGTATGGGAAGGTATGTAGTAAAAAGACTTCTCTTGGAATAATATGGCCTTGTATTCAGTGAACCCACTGCAAGTATAGAAACTTGCATAAGAGTGGGTATGTTCATCTCTCCCTGAGTGATTATTGACAGCTAATGGTCAGCATGGAAGGGTATCACTTTATTTAGCCATGTAGCTACTGATTGGTTGGATATGATCCAGGAAAATTTTTTTACCCATGTTCACATGAGCAAACCTAATTAAACTCAGTAGAGCATAAAAATAGGAAGGGCTTCCTGGGAAGAAGGGGAGGATGGCGAAAGGAGAGACTGAAGATGACAGGAGGTAGTAATGAGGGATGAATAAAACTCATTCTGAACACGAGGACACTCTGAAAGAACACTGAAATAAATCTGAAATGGAGAACAACTGAGTGTAGGAGGGAATTTCAATGAAATTTTTAGTTTAAACTTTTAAAAAGTTAAAAGCTTTAAAAAGTAAAATGTCCCAATTTAAGAGGATTGACAAGCAATAGTCACTCTTAATTGAAGATGGTGGTAGAGGATATAAGATAAGAACAGCAAGGTAATTTAAGACTAGTAATTGTCTCTGTAATCATTACATTCCTAGTTTATGTCATATTTAGAGTTATTCTTTAGTCATTTAATCAGTTCTAGAACATTATTTTAACACATATGACCAAGGTGTCATGGAGTTGATGCCGATTTTCATTTTTACCCACAAGATTTCATCTAATCCATCTGAGAGGTATTTAAAAAATAGGCACATTTTATAGTGGAGGAATCTCAGATCCCATGAAGTCTGGCATTTTCATTTAATAAAGATGAAATCCATGAGACCTGTACTCATTATTTTAATAATGTTATTATCAAACCCCAGGGAAGCAGTATGATACACTTTCTACCTCAGAAATATTTGTGCTCTTTGTTTTAGGATTTAGTCATTTGTTCATCTCTAGGATAAACATATCATTAGAGAAAAGATAGAAATATTATGTTCAATAGCAAAAAAAAAGAATAAAAAGAGAGAAAATAAGGTTAGAAACAAAACTATAATATATTATGAATAACTAACCAATTTTGTTTACATAATTACATCCTTATAAATGTCTACATAGGCCCTGAGAGTTCCCTGCTACAGTCTGAATGTTTGATGGTCGCAAGAACCCTGGTTTCAGCCCATCACCCAGTGCTGGGGACATGGCTGCACTTTCTAAGTCCTAGTCTTATAAAATCAAGAGAGAAGATGGACTTATTTCTGAGAGCCTCTTCTGAGTCTCACTTGAGGAAGTTCTATTAGATGTGTATGCCTTTCACATACACATCTACTCAGCTCCACACAGCACAGCTTCGATGGGTTTTCTTGCCTTACCAGGATGGTTGATGGCTTGCTGGAAGTTATCATTTACAGAGACACTATAAAAGAAGCAAAGCACTGTGAGCCCAACAAGTATGTAAAGAGATTGGCAAGTTGCTTTTGTAATTAAACTGATGAACAACAACAAAATTCAGGGCTGTTGAATCCAAATATTTCACCTTTGCACTTTTACACTGACATACAGTTTTGAAGTAATGTAGCAATCCTCAAATACTCGGTTAATATGTAAACCCATACTTCTCCCACCCTGCAAACCCATGGCTGAGAGCCTGTTCCAGGGAGGGCTAACCAACATTATTTTCATGGAACTTTGCAAGAGAAATGTATAAAGCATACAGACATGCAAAAATAAAATAATAAAATAAGACACCACTTACAAGAATCCAGAGTCCAGCCACTGCTGGATACTTTCCTGTTTGGAATTTTCTACAAAGAAAATGAATTAGTTCTGTTAGTCAAAGCACAATCAGCTACAATGATCCACTCTATCATCTGCCACACTCCGCAGCTCTGTTTCCTACCTAGTTAGTCACATGTTCGTGTAAGCATATTCATTTTCCCCCTGGAGGCACAACCTCCTGTTTTCCATAATCAGCCTCTTCCAAGAATGGATGTAAACTTGCCAAAAGACTATAACTTAAGAAAAAAAGGAACAAAACATAAAGGACTAGAAAAATGAGTCAATGGAGGTGAGAGGTGGATGTAAAATTGCCTAGCGTGACTACAATGAATAGAGAAGTGTATGAGACTTTTGTTTCTCTCTTGTTGGCCCTAAATCACCACGGAACCTCTCCTTATTAAATCCCAACATTTACCTAAGGCAGCTAGCCAGCAATGTTTATTTGCAAGATGTTCTCTGCCAGGTTAGAAACCAGATTTGCATTCATTCCAGGGACAAATTGCCATAGAGTCCCAGGATCTCCAAAGGCAACCTGTGTTAAAAAGGCTCCAGCCTTTTAAGGTGGATCTTTAGCACTGGCTAAAAAAAATTAAAAAAAAAAAAAAGAAAATGGAAAAAGAAAGGAGATGAGCAGAACCGGTTCTGAGAGACATTTGCTCTAGTTCTTGTTAGCTACTACCTCATACCCTGGGCTCAGTCTGACTTTATCTGTAAAATACTTGAATAATTCTCACATAGATTATCGGGTAAAGCAAAGCAGCCAGTAAACCTGGGAGATGCCGAGTGGTCTTCATTTGTGGTACCATGCATACATAAAATGGGAATGTTTTCTCCTTTATTACTTTTTCATGTTAGTGAAATGATAACCAGTACCTCATGCAAGATGCCCAAGACATTTTAAATAGAATGGTGTTCTGAAAGAAGGCTCATGGGGAGCTGGGGGGATGGCATGCGGTTCAAGTGCTTGTTGTTATACTAACATAAGGAACTGCATTTGCATCCCCAGCACCCACTGGAGAGCAGGGCATGGTTGAACTAGTAGAACCCAGATCCCTTGGTCTCCCTGGCAGCCCGTCTAGCTCACTTGCCCTGCTCCAGGTTCAGTGAGATGACGTCTCTGTCTCTCTCATACACATGTACACAAAGAAGAGAAAGAAGAAAATAAAATCAAAGAGAAGAGGCAAAGGAGGCAGAGGAAAAGAGGTTGGGGAAGAAGAGAAGGAAGAGACAGAACAGGAGAAAGAGGAAAAGGAAGAAACTGGGAGAAGGATACAGAGGAGAAGAAAAAAGAGGAAGAGAAGGAGGAGGTATTGGAGGAGGAAGGAGAAGCCTTCTGGCTTGGGCCTGGATGTGTCTTCAGAGTCTTGGGTTTTTAGGATGAGGGTATTGAAATGGAACAGAAGCAGTGCTTATTGATTATCTGGTCTATTTGTGCTGAAGTCATGTATGTCTATTTTATAGAATTGCCTGAAATCACTCCTGGAACACTTGTTTCTTTAATACCAAGTTCAAGTCCTTAGAAGTCACTTGTTTCCAAGCAAAAGCCTCAGAGCCCTAATTGCACACAGCAGAGCACTTCCTAGACCCCTAGAAAGACCCTTACCTTGCACATACATAGTGACCATTGGGTTTTCTTCCTCAGAGTCGGGAAGCAGATGCCCATCCAGAGGCGCCCATGCCCTCTTGGTATGTCTTAGGATCTCTCTCTTGCTCTTCTCCAGGCCTGCTCTGGGGGTGTCAGATCCTTGTAATTTCTCCATTATCATGAAGGTGATTCCACAACCTTACTGAAACCACACAGGAAGACAAATCAGGCACAAAGAGTTCAGAACTGAGGTTTGGCCCAATGACAGGAAGGATTCTTAGAAGCAACTGAGCCATTAAAGTCACTGTCCCACTGAGACAGGCTCCGCTACTCAAGCAGCCTCCCTGCTGATGTTGGCAAAAGAGTTTCCTTACTATGGTCAGACAGACCAAGGGTGTAAGCTTACATTGCCAGACACAAGGCCACATCTACACGGATAAATTCAGTGGTGTGTTCTGAGATGTGGATAGAGGACAGAGAAATTGAATTTTGACAAGATTCTTACTTTTTTCATGCTAATATTAACTTTGAGCACATAACAGGTGTTTAAAAATCATGTAAAAATTAACACACCAAAGGTTCAGGTCCAAAAGCACTCTTTTTGCTTAAATTATCTTCATAAAATGTTTCCATCACCAGTATTTGGTCTTTAAATTTATAGACATGGCTGAAATGCCAGCCAGGCTTCAGCAACAGTCCTAGCATCCTGGTATTGATGCACAATCACAAGTCATGTGGCACATGAGCTGTCATTTGCAATGTGTGTCTGAGAAAGGCAAAACATTCTGAATGGCTGCAAACATCTGATCATTCTCTCTTAAGTTCATGCATTCACCTCAGATGAAATTGTCAGTAACACTACCCTTACATGCTTTATACCCTTTTATATTAAAATGGTGCCATTCATGTAAATTTAGAACTAATCCTTAAAATAACTATTAATTTTACATTCTAAATGCAAAAACCAAGAAGTTTCAAACAGTTAAACGTAAGGCCCAAAAGGTGGACATTTTATTCAAGAATGTTAATTTTTGAGAATCCACTTTAGCAAATTAAAAAAAAAATGAGCGTTAGTCAAGGCACAAGTAATAGAGATCAGATTGTATTTCATACTCAGTGGAATTGTATGCTAGAATTCATAACACTAGAAAAATCAACGTCTATGATCTGTATTAAAAGTATAGTTATTTAATTTAGCATAGGGTTTTGACTCTCAGATTTAAGGAAAAGGTTGTGTTGTGGGTGTGAGTAAAAATCAGAAGACAGCTTTGACAAGGCAAAATTTCACAAGAAGCAAAATTCCAAAACTCTGCTCAAGGATATCCTGAGTCGTGACACTCATTAGAGAATCAGAAAGCTTTAACAACAGAATAGTATGTCACAGAACAGCAAGGTTCCTCAAATTATATGATCCCTTTCTTGGTCTCAGCTGGAGATTTTGCTCAGAGGGGCAGGAGTTACCAAGCAGCTGACTGTGTTCTGAGCCAGAATGTCACATGCCAATCAAGACACTGCTTTGTGCAAATCACTGGAAGAATTGTTTCATTTTAGATAGAAATATCATTTTAGTTTTGCCTCCACTCTATTACAGTCAATTCTACCTCAGCCTCCAGATTTGCTCAACTGTTGAAGACTGGTTCTCTACCAGATTGCTTGTACTGACTACAGAGTATAAAAATGTATTCCCCCAAAGTGGAAATAAAGGAAGTCTCTTCTTCACTTTGCCTCAGTGGACACCTTTCGGTTAGTAAACAAGACTGCTTCCGGAGATAAGTCCCTGCTGCTTGAATGGCCATCTTTGACATCTATTCACTGGGCGCTCAATGAAAAGTTTCCTGGGAAAGGAAACTTTAGTTTAGAAAAGGACATAAACTAACTGAATGATAGCCTGGAATTGTCCCATGGCAGTCAGGCAGAAGTTGTGCTGCATGAGCGAGCCCTATTGCCTCCTTTGTTCCCAGGACCATTTGAAACCCAATGCTGGCCAGTTTTACTTGACCCTAGGAGAAAGCTTACATCTGGATTATGTTGTCACCAAATCCTGAAACATGCAGGCCTTTCTTTCCCACATCTTTCTGTTTGTGTATATGTGTATATATAAAAAAAACCCATGAATATGGATAGTTGTTTATATCATGTTTAATTTTAAAGACGCAAAGCTATATGTACCAAATCTTCACTTTATACCAAATCTTCACTTTATACAATGAGCTAATGGGTTGAAAAAGAAAACACAAAACATTTCCAAATTCTCAGAGTGGTGAAAACAATCAAAAGAAGAAAACAACTGGTTCCACACAACGCAACGATTCTGTTTTGAGTTTTCTTTAGTTTGAGCAATATCAACCCAACTGTCCCTATCTCTTAATTCCATAGCAGAGTCAGCAAATGTAAAATTCTAACACAGTGATGATCATTACACTGCCAAAAGTGTGGTATGGTACATCAGGCCCCAGCGCAGTTCATGCACCAGGCCAAATGGTCCTGGGAAAGGAAACTCCAGGTGGTTTGGGCAGCACTTTTGTTGGTTACTTTGTTTTATGTTTAGTTTTTCTTCTGTATTCATTTCTTTATTTTTCAAGTAGGCAGAAGCCATGGAGAAGCTATAAAGTTCAGAGGTCTATTCTCTCCTTCCACCATTTGAGGTCTGAGGAGTGAATTCAGGTCATCAGGTTTGGTGGCAGGTTGTCTTTACCCACTGAGCCACCCATTTCAGCCAACTCCATCCTTGGTTCTTATGTGGTTAAAACAGCAAATCTGACAGGTCAAGATGCCCTGACTCTCTTCTCAGATCTGTTGCATTCTGAAATTCGAAGGAATTCACCGACTTATTTTCTACTGCATTCTATCACTCTCGGAATATTTGTAAATTAACAAATTCATTTGGAAGACTTAAGAAGTCTATTCAAGGCGGCGGCGGCAGCGGCAGCAGTGGCTGCTCCAGCTGAAGGGCCATCAGCAGTGGAACCAAGGCGTCACAGGGACCAGTTAGGCCCTGCGCCCACGACCACTGACCTTCGCTGACCAGCCGGGCAGCAAGCAGCTGCAGTTGTGCGGCGCCTTTCCTGCACGGAGGCCACTTCAGAACTCGGCCTCCCACCAGTCAGGAGAGGAGCATCCATCTTGGATCCGTACTCCAGGAATCGGACAGACTGAGGTACACAAACATAATCCGAGGCCAACACCGCGGTGGCCTGAGCCCGACGGGCGTTGGCCTGCACCCAGGCCCTGGGCGGGTCGGGGGGCCATCGGGGTGCCAACCCAACCAGGAGGTTTTTTGCCCAGGCCTGCGAGCGTGCCGCCGCCATTTTGCCTGCAGGACGACAGAGAGCTCAGGCGGGCAGACCTGTAACAGGCATAGCCTAAGGCTAACAAAGCGGGGGTCCAGGCCCCAAAAGGCACAGGACTGACCCCAAGAACTGGGCGGCTTGGTGGGCCATCTGTGAGTCAACCCGCCCAGGTGATTGTTAGCAAAGCAGACTCTCCCGGCGCTTTCAGGGAGCGCGGGCGCGCACGCCCGCCATCCTAGTCACCTGGCAAACCCAATTATCAGTCATAGCCCCAGGGGAACTTTGCTCGGACCTTGGCCTCCCAGGCTTTTGCCTGGACTCAGGGACTGGGCGGCCAGGCTAACCTTGTGTGCGACAGCCCGGTTGGCAGATCGGCTGCCCAGCTGAGTGAGCGGAACACAGGGGAGGTCACAGTAGCATACACGGTCGGCACTCCCTGGGAGTGCACACGGGCTCCATCTGCTCCACAGACACAATCTGGGGCAAGGCCTCAGGCAGAAGCCCCTAGCTCTACTCTCTCCGCTTCCGGATCCAGATCAGTCTGGGCGGCAGCATTACATCTCCAAGTCCTGCAAGTGGCTAGCTGGGCTTCCGGGGGGCCAGCTGGGAGAAGTCAGTGTGCTCCAGTGAATCCAGCGGGCCCCAGCGGGAGCCTTCGGGTGCCTGCTTTGGGATCAGAACAGCGTGGGCAGCAGCACACTGTCTACAAGCAGTGCAGGAGGTAAGCTGTGCACCAGAGGCCAACTGGGAAGGGGCAGCTTGCACTGGTGAGTCCAGCACTGACAAGATAAACTAACACCAGTGAGATCTAGATGGCAAAAGGCAAACGCAGGAACGTCACTAACAGAAATCAAGGCAATATGGCAACATCTGAACCCAATTCTCCTCTACCAACATGTCCTGGATACCCCATCACACCAGTAAAACAAGATTTGGATTTAAAATCACTGGTCATGATGCTGGTACAGGAACACATGAAGGTCATACATAAAGAAATTCAGGAGAAAATGGATCAAAAGTTAGAAGCCCTTGCAAGGGAAACACAAAAATCATTGAAAGAAATCCAGGAGAATACAAAAGCCAACAAGGAGGAAATGCAAAAAACACTTAAAGAAATACAGGAGAACTTTGCTCAACAGGCTGAGGTCATGAAAGACGAAACACAAAAATCTCTTAAAGAAATACAGGAGAACTTTGGTCAACAGGCTGAGCTCATGAAAGAGGAAACACAAAAATCTCTTAAAGAATTACAGGAAAACACAAACATGCAAGTGAAGGAGCTAAGCAAAACCATCCAGGATCTAAAATCAGAAGTAGAAACAACTAAGAAAACTCAAAGGGAGACAACTTTGGAGATAGAAAGCCTTGGGAAGAAATCAGGGGACAGAGATACAAATATCAACAACAGAATACAAGAGATAGAAGAAAGAATCTCAGATGCTGAAGATTCCATAGAAACCATGGACTCAACAGTTAAAGAAAATGCAAAATGCAAAAAGCTTGTAACCCAAAATATCCAGGAAATCCAGGACACAATGAGAAGACCAAACCTAAGGATTATAGGCATAGATGAAAGTGAAGATTTACAACTTAAAGGGCCAGCAAATATCTTCAATAAAATTATGGAAGAAAACTTCCCTAACCTAAAGAGAGAGATGCCCATGAATATACAAGAAGCCTACAGAACTCCAAACAGACTGGACCAGAACAGAAATACTTCCCGTCACATAATAATCAAAACACCAAATATTCTAAACAAAGAAAGAATACTAAAGGCAGTAAGAGAAAAAGGCCAAGTAACATATAAAGGAAGACCTATCAGAATCACAGCAGACTTTTCACCTGAGACTATGAAGGCTAGAAGGTCCTGGGCAGATCTCATGCAGACTCTAAGAGAACACAAATGCCAACCAAAACTACTATATCCAGCAAAACTCTCAATCACCATAGATGGAGAAACTAAGATATTTCATGACAAAACCAAGTTTACCCAATATCTATCCACAAACCCGGCCCTAAAAAGGATAATAGGAGGACAACACCAATACAAGGAGGGAAACTTCACCCTGGAAAAAGCAAGATAGTAACCTTTCATCAAACCCAAAAGAAGTTAAGCATTCAAATTTAAAAAATAACGTCAAAAATGATAGGAAGTAACAATCACTATTCCTTAATATCTCTTAACATCAATGGACTTAATGCCCCAATAAAAAGACACAGACTAACTGAATGGATACGTAAACAGGACCCTACATTTTGCTGCTTACAGGAAACACACCTCAGGGTCAAAGACAAACACTACCTTAGAGTAAAAGGCTGGAAGACAATTTTACAAGCAAATGGTCTCAGGAAACAAGCTGGAGTAGCCATTTTAATATCAGATAAAATTGACTTTCAACCCAAAGTCATCAAAAGAGACCCTGAGGGACACTTCTTGCTGGTCAAAGGAAAAATACAAAAAGAAGAACTGTCAATCCTGAACATCTATGCCCCAAATGCAAGGGCACCCTCTTTCGTAAAAGAAACTTTATTAAAACTCAAAGCACACATTGCACCTAACACAATAATTGTGGGTGACTTCAACACTGCACTTTCCTCAATGGACCGATCAGGAAAACAGAAACTAAACAGGGACACAATGAAACTAATTGAAGCTTTGGACCAATTAGATTTAACAGATATATATAGAACATTCTATCCTAAAACAAAAGAATATACCTTTTTCTCAGCACCTCATGGTACCTTCTCCAAAATCGACCATATAATTGGTCACAAGACAGACCTCAACAAATATAAGAAGATCGAACTAATCCCATGCCTCCTATCTGATCACTATGGAGTAAAAGTGGTCTTCAATAGCAACAGAAACAACAGAAAGCCCACATACACGTGGAAACTGAACAATACTCTACTCAATGATACCTTGGTCAAGGAAGAAATAAAGAAAGAAATTAAAGACTTTTTAGAACACAATGAAAATGAAAACACAACATACCCAAATCTATGGGACACAATGAAAGCAGTGCTAAGAGGAAAACTCATAGCCCTGAGTGCCTCCAAAAAGAAAATGGAGAGAGCATACATTACCAGCTTAACGACACACCTGAAAGCCCTGGAACAAAAAGAAGCTATTTCGCCCAGGAGGAGTAGAAGGCAGGAAATCATCAAACTCAGGGCCGAAATCAATCAAGTAGAAACAAAGAGAACCATACAAAAAATCAACAATACCAGGAGCTGGTTCTTTGAGAAAATCAACAAGATAGATAAACCCTTAGCTAGAATGACCAAAGGGCACAGAGAAAGTATCCAAATTAACAAACTTAGAAATGAAAAGGGAGATATAACAACGGAAACTGAGGAAATCCAAAAAATCATCAGATCCTACTACAAGAGCCTATACTCAACACAACTGGAAAATCTGGAGGAAATGGACAATTTCCTTGACAGATACCAAATACCAAAATTAAATCAGGACCAACTAGACCATCTAAACAGTCCCATAATGCCTAAAGAAATAGAAGGAGTCATAGAAAGTCTTCCAACCAAAAAAAGCACAGGACCAGATGGTTTCAGTGCAGAATTCTACCAGACCTTCAAAGAAGAGTTAACACCAATACTCTTCAAACTATTCCACAAAATAGAAACAGAAGGAACACTACCCAATTCCTTCTACGAAGCCACAATTACGCTGATACCAAAGCCACACAAAGATCCAACAAAGAAAGAGAACTTCAGACCAATTTCCCTTATGAACATCGATGCAAAAATACTCAATAAAATTCTTGCCAACCGAATCCAAGAACACATCAAAACGATCATCCACCATGATCAAGTAGGCTTTATCCCGGGAATGCAGGGTTGGTTCAATATACGGAAATCCATCAATACAATCCACTACATAAACAAACTCAAAGAACAAAACCGCATGGTCATTTCATTGGATGCTGAAAAAGCATTTGACAAAATTCAGCATCCCTTCATGCTTAAAGTCTTGGAGAGAACAGGAATTCAAGGCCCATACCTAAACATAGTAAAAGCAATATACAGCAAACCGGTAGCCAGCATCAAACTAAATGGAGAGAAACTTGAAGCAATCCCACTGAAATCAGGGACCAGACAAGGCTGCCCCCTTTCTCCTTATCTTTTCAATATTGTACTTGAGGTACTAGCTCGGGCAATTCGACAACATAAGGAGGTCAAAGGGATACAAATTGGAAAGGAAGAAGTCAAACTATCATTATTTGCAGACGACATGATCGTCTACCTAAGTGACCCAAAGAACTCCACTAGAGAGCTCCTACAGCTGATAAACAACTTCAGCAAAGTGGCAGGTTATAAAGTCAACTCAAGCAAATCAGTGGCCTTCCTATACTCAAAGGATAAGCAGGCTGAGAAAGAAATTAGGGAAATGACCCCCTTCACAATAGCCACAAACAGTATAAAGTATCTTGGGGTGACTCTTACCAAACATGTGAAAGATCTGTATGACAAGAACTTCAAGACTCTGAAGAAGGAAATGGAAGAAGACCTCAAAAAATGGGAAAACCTCCCATGCTCATGGATCGGTAGAATCAATATAGTTAAAATGGCCATTTTGCCTAAAGCACTATACAGATTCAATGCAATACCCATCAAAATCCCAACTCAATTCTTCACAGAGTTAGAAAGAGCAATTATCAAATTCATCTGGAACAACAAAAAACCCAGGATAGCTAAAACTATTCTCAGCAACAAAAGGAAATCTGGGGGAATCAGTATCCCTGACCTCAAGCAATACTACAGAGCAATAGTGTTAAAAACTGCATGGTATTGGTACAGTGACAGGCAGGAGGATCAATGGAACAGGATTGAAGATCCAGAAATGAACCCACACACCTATGGCCACTTGATCCTCGACAAAGAGGCTGAAAACATCCAATGGAAAAAAGATAGCCTTTTCAACAAATGGTGCTGGTTCAACTGGAGGTCAGCATGCAGAAGAATGCGAATTGATCCATCCTTGTCTCCTTGTACTAAGCTCAAATCCAAATGGATCAAGGACCTCCACATAAAGCCAGACACTCTGAAGCTAATAGAAAAGAAATTGGGGAAGACCCTTGAGGACATCGGTACAGGGAGAAAGTTTCTGAACAGAACACCAATAGCGTATGCTCTAAGAGCAAGAATTGACAAATGGGACCTCATAAAATTACAAAGTTTCTGTAAGGCAAAGGACACCATCAAGAGGACAAATCGGCAACCAACAAATTGGGAAAAGATCTTCACCAATCCTACATCAGATAGAGGGCTAATATCCAATATATATAAAGAACTCAAGAAGTTAGACTCCAGAAAACCAAACAACCCTATTAAAAAATGGGGTACAGAGTTAAACAAAGAATTCTCACCTGAAGAACTTCGGATGGCCGAGAAGCATCTTAAAAAATGCTCAACTTCATTAGTCATTAGGGAAATGCAAATCAAAACAACCCTAAGATTTCATCTTACACCAGTCAGAATGGCTAAGATTAAAAATTCAGGAGACAGCAGGTGTTGGAGAGGGTGTGGAGAAAGAGGAACACTCCTCCACTGCTGGTGGGATTGCAAATTGGTACAACCACTCTGGAAATCAGTCTGGCGGTTCCTCCGAAAACTGGGCACCTTACTTCCAGAAGATCCTGCTATACCACTCCTGGGCATATACCCAGAAGACTCCCCACCATGTAATAAGGATACATGTTCTACTATGTTCATAGCAGCCCTATTTGTAATTGCCAGATGCTGGAAAGAACCCAGGTATCCCTCAACAGAAGAGTGGATGCAAAAAATGTGGTATATCTACACAATGGAGTACTATTCAGCCATTAGAAACAATGAATTCATGAAATTCTTAGGCAAATGGATGGAGCTAGAGAATATCATACTAAGTGAGGTAACCCAGACTCAAAAGGTGAATCATGGTATGCACCCACTAATAAGTGGATATTAACCTAGAAAGCTGGAATACCCAAAACATAATCCACACATCAAATGAGGTACAAGAAGAAAGGAGGAGTGACCCCTGGTTCTGGAAAGACTCAGTGAAACAATATTCGGCAAAACCAGAACGGGGAAGTGGGAAGGGGTGGGTGGGAGGACAGGGGAAGAGAAGGGGGCTTGCGGGACTTTCGGGGAGTGGGGGGGCTAGAAGAGGGGAAATCATTTGAAATGTAAATAAATTATATCGAATAATAAAAAAAAATGTTAATAAAAAAAAAAGAAGTCTATTCAAAACAACTGCTGATTATATTTTTCACCTCCTTCTTCTCTTTTCTGTTTTTTTTCTCTTCTCACCATTATCTTGTCAAGAGCTGCCAAGTGAAAGACTTAAACCACCAATTGTTCTAGTCTTGGTGTTGTGCTGCCTAATTTTAGGTCAATTTGATAAAAACTAGAGTCATTTGGGACATGGAAACCTTAACTGAGAAAATGTCAATATAGGGACAAGCCTGTGAGATTTTCTTTTAATTAGTGATTGATGTGGGAGGGCCCAAACTATTATGGATGGTCATCCATGGGCTGGTGGTTCCGGGTTCTATAAGAATGCAGGCTGAGCAAGCCATGATGAACAAGTCAATAACTATCACTCCTCCATGGCCTCTACATCAACCTTTGTCTCTAGGCTCCTGCTGTATTTACGTTCCTGCTCTGTTCTCTATCATGGTGGACCATGATGTGACAGTTGAAGCAAAATAAACCCTTTTCTCTACAAGCTGCTTTTGGTTATGTTGTTTTATTATAGCAATAGGAACCCTAACTAAGACAATTTTCATTACTGTGATTAAAATGTTAAGTTAGGGGAAAAGAGTCTTTATTTTATTTTACATTTCTAGGATCTAGTCCATCATTGAGGGGAAGTTTATATGAAGACTTGATCTATAATCGAGATCAGGGAGAAACAAATGCATAGATACTGCTTGCTTACATCTAGGTTTTTTCCTGTTCTTTATAACTCAGGACCTCTTGCCTAGGGAAATTGCTACCCAGAATGAGATGGTTCCTTTTATATAATTAAAAATAGAGATACTTACTTTGAATGGACAAAACACGTTCACAGATCAGGCTGATAAAAATAAATACTCAAATGAGGCTCTTTTCCCAGGTGTTATATGTTGTTTAAAGTTGACATTTAAGACTAACCATTATACTAACTAATACAAGAGTTTTTCTGGTAGAAAACAGATTCAAAACTTTTAGTTTGTAGATAACATGTGTTGTCTTGAAATAACTCAGTAGGATAGCAGAAACTTCTGGAAGTGTGAGAATAGATTATTTCTCCAACTGTGGGAATGCAGAGTCTCTGAGGCATGCTAGAGGCATTTAGCAGAGTCTTGAAATTTTTTCCACATGTACTTGATCTCATGGGTATAGGCTGCAGTTTCTAGCATTGGTCACCCATTTTGAATGTTCCCTGTGGTCAAGAAGGTAACTCATAAAGAAAAACCAATCCTGACATAGTCCACAGGGACCCAGACAGGTCCACAGAGATCTCTTCAACCACTTCCTTGAGTCCCATCTCACTCTTGTTATCAGAGCTGTTTTGCAGTCCTTCATAAGATCTATAATGTCATCCATGCTTGCCTTCATCACATCTGCAATTTTCATACACTCACTCTCCCAGCAGTAACACTTAGGAAATGGTTCCTTTAGGCTACTCAGTACTCTAGTAAGACCTGCCTATTTTCAGCTTTGGCATTGCTCACAAATGTCTATAAAAATTCATATTTTCTAAAAGATTATTATTAAAAACTTGAAGATTACTCACTTCACTACCAAAAGCAAGACTCTAACCCTGAAGGGTTGACACATTAAGAGAAGAAGAGAATGGGCATCATCTCACCGTGCCCTTGGGTCACATTCCTGTGAGTGACATTGCTTGTCTGGCCCAATCTTCTCCCCTTTTCTGATTCTCTCCATCCCCAGAATTCACACACTGCCATCCACTGTCCCCTGTATCCCTACCTTAACACTGAATACCTTTTTATCTCCAGTATCTAACTGAAACACCGATGTGATTTCCTTTGTGCTGTCCCTCCCAAGCTAGGACCATCTGTCCCTTCTGTCCTATAATTTGAACTATATATTAGTGGATGGTATACATTTATTTTCTTGTCATCTTGCTGTTTTGTGCTCTTGCATTTTCTGCATATGTCATCAGACCATGGAGTTGTGAATATCCACTGCATTCACGCCCATATACTGCCAATAATAAAACAGCTTTCCGGTCATCTTTTTCTGAAACACTTCCTTATCAATGTAGACCAGCTAGAGATCCTCTAGCACTTCACCCCTCAGTCCATTATGTTTTCTTGTTGTTCACACTCTTTCCTATGCTCATACTTTATTCATCATTGGAAAATGACTTCCCGAATCCCAATTCAAGCATCTGTTATTACTTCTTTTTCTTTCTTTTTTTTTTAAAGATTCATTTATGTATGTATGCATATGAGTAACTTTATGTCTTCTGACACACCAGAAAAGGGCATCACATCCCATTACAAATGGTTGTGAGCCACCAAGTGGTTCCTGGGAATTGAACTCAGGACCTCTGGAAGAGCAGTCAGTGCTCTTAACACTTAAGCCATCTGTCTAGGCCCGGCTATGACTTCTATTCAGAATTTCTTCGGATATCATCTTTGTCCTTTTTGGGTCATTGGCCCTTCAATGGGTCATTCTATCCATGTTAAAACACACTATAATATGATTTATCTTACAATAATCTTTCCCCTGCCTTCTGGAATCCTCAAACCTTGCCTTGTTTTTATAGACCAGTGATGATGACATCCGTACTTAAACTTCCAAATTTTGCCTATCCTCTGAACTTCAAGCCATGCTCTTCCCATTTACGTGACGTTTCCACATGAATATTTGCAGACAAGCTTAGTGTGTTCCACACTGAACTCTTCATTGTTTCCTTGCTTCCATTCTTAACCCCAGATGTATGTTACCCTCTGTTAACATTCTGTATCTTAACAAATTTCATCTCCATTAGCATACTGCTCCATCAAGAACCTACAAGCCTTCCTAAATTCCTTCCATCTCTCAAATATAATCCTAAAATGGAAGATTACTGTATAGCTCAAAACATCTATATCCACTGCTGTCAACCTGACAGAAACAGAACTTAAAATTTCTTTTGAGTCTAGTAGGAGGCCACTATCCATATACAATCTACACCTTCCCCCATGTAACTGTATGAACCATTAATTAGTGTTTCATTCTCTATGATTACCACTTTAGAATCTCTAGAAACTATAGTTATCACTTCCTCTTAATATAAACAACTTTTAACTTAGTTTTAAAAAATTACACTTCCCAAATTTCTTCCCACTTAATGTTAAAGCATTCTTTCTCTAGTTTGTTTCTAGTTTCCTAGATTCTAAATTTTGGGTGTTCCGTACTTCAGTCTTTCGTATTCATTTCTGTCTTCCATCTACAACTTCTCCCTATGTAAATATGTCTGTATTTGTTTCACTGTAACCCATAACTCACTCTAGATTGCTATTTTAAGGCATTGTTTTTCTTTGGTAAGTTTGTTTCTATCCTTTAATTTAGTTACCCTGTTTCTCAACTACCTTAATCACCCAAGAGTTTCTTCAGGACAGATATCTTCCTAATCTTACCATATTGGCATAAATAAGGTACTGAATGTGTGTTTACTGAATGGGTGTGTTAATGAATACCAGAAACAACTGAGCAATGTCAAGGCAAAGCTGACTGAAATAGAGAGGCTAGAAAAGAGGCCGCTACTGCCCATTTGTCAGGAATGGCTCACAGCATCAAGAAGTAATGCATAGTAGATATGAATTAGAAAAATAGTGTGATTATACATATGTGTGGACACATACAAACAATATTCTTATCATAGTAATCATAACCTGAACTATGGGTCTAAAAATATCTGAATACTTCCTTTTCACTTCTCCTATTAGTCTCTCAACAGCTGATAAGCAAATGAAAGATTTAATCCATCACCAGGGAAACAAAAGCTTGCAGTTTCCAGTTTAATTAATCAACAAATAGCTGTCAACTGGCTGTATGACACTAGACATGTAGTTGCAAGTTTTCATGGAATGTAATTTCTATTCCCATAATAGGAAGGAATTGGATGAGATGAGATAACTTTGTAATTTCATTTTCTATTTTTATCTTCCCCACAGATTATTTAATATGTAGCTAATGGTGCTAACACTTAAAATATTTTGAAATTATATTCAACAAAATTACATGAAGAAGAATAAGCCTTTGTTCCTACTACTCATAAATTTGGAAGATGCAAAAGCTCAAACAACAAAGTCAAGCCAGGAATGCCCTTCTGCTCTTCATTCTTATCCAAGTATCGAAGTTCTAGTAAAGATTTCCAAATGATTCAGGAAAGTAGAGGCAGATCCTTGGGAAGAGCGTGTTCCATCAACACTCTGCTGGGAGGAACAGGCCGTCTGTGATGACTTGTTCTGTGGGTGGCTTCCTCCCACCATGAATATGTGAAGGTACCTCACTCTTGCCATTTAGGAGCAAGCTGGATTTCAAGACAAGACATTTGTGCCCCAGCTGGAACCTAATGTCAGACTTTCTGAACTTGGAGTTAGCATCTTTTGCTAGGGAAAATAAGCACAAGATTATTAGTTAAAAGACCATATACATGGCTTCTGGGAGACCTGCAATAGCTTCAAGATGTATGACATCAGACCTACTGATGCATCCACTGCTACCACTGTGCTAGTCACTTCTAAACTTTCAAGCTTAAAAAAAAAATTCCTCAGTGACTTCCTTGACTTTTTCTTTGGTTTCCCTGCTGTCCTTTCCTCATTGACTTTGCCTCATCCTGCCAAGAAGAGGGAAAAAAGAAAAGGCAAGAGAACATCTGGGATGCTCACATAGCTCATCTCCTATTCCTCCATGGCTGCAATCTAGGTTTCTTCAGGTCTATAAAACTCTGAAAATGTAGAACAGATTCACCAATGTGTTTGCCTGTCTAATTATGTTGGCTACAGGTCCTGTTAAAAGCAGTGACCATCTCTTTCCTGGACACTGTTTTATTTTACTAAAATAAAACTTATTTTTTGAGCTCTTCTCTCCTCCAATGTCTCCACAACAACTTGTGAAAATGCCTACTATAACACCACACTCAATTGAAATGGTTCACTTCAATGACTGCCTCCCACACTATGTAAGTGCATTAACTGAAGGCAAAAACCTTGAAATTCCTTTTGGATCCATGGAACTTAGACCAGGATACAAGTGATTGTAGATGATTAGCAATAACTGCTTAATGAATGAAACAGTGATTGTGCCTGACCTTGGATTCTATGTTTGTACTAACTGAAAATTGTGACTTATTCATCTTTATAATGTCTATCATGTCAAAGACAGCATTGCATACCAGAAGTTATTCATAAAGTACATTGTAAAAGTTAGCCATTATAAGTAATGAGTACAATAATGACATTTACCAATTTAATACTTCAATTAAATACTTGGGCATCTACTGTGTACAAGAAAAATTTTAAGAAGCTTAGCGTTGACTATGAGATATTATACCAATTAACTATAGTGAGAGATGCAGGAGGATGTGCATCCTAACAGAAGCACAGAACCATTTCTCAAATACTATGAAGGATATGTCCATTTATAAAGACACTGGGATTCTTAGAAAAAAACAACAACAACAAGAAAGATCTACCAGGAAGGGTACACATGAAAAAGCCAAACTTAAGTGTTACTTACACACAATAATCACCAGTTAAGATGGCATCTTTTCTTTAACACTCAAGAACATATATTTGTCACAAATATATTGATTCTGGGCCTTGAAGGTATAGAGACAAATAGGAAAAAAATTTCAGGACACAGGCACTGGAATGCTTAACAACAGAATGCATGTACTGTAAAAAGTGGCTTTGTGACAAACGTAAGCTCTTGAGTATTAAAAAAATCCAATTCCATCTTGACTGATGATTACTGTGTATCAGAGAACCTTCAGTTTGGCTCTACCACATGTCCCTCTCATGTATCTTTCCTCTTTCTTTTAAAATATAATGGTCAACTAGGAATTCCCAACCTAACACATAATCTCCACAAAATAAATAAATAATAAGCATGCAAATAGCATCATAGTTGGTGAAAAACTTCTAACTGCCTCACTAAGATGCCCCCATCATTTTCCAGTGCTATGCTGGAAACAAAATAGAAAATTAGGACAAAACAGAGTCCAGTAACAGTTACTGTCATGGGCTGATCTTGAAGGAGGAAGGGGCACTGCAATGGGGATGTGTAGCCTTTTCAACCAAGGGCACAAAATTAATAAGAGCACACATGCAAAACAATGAATATGGACATAGTTTTCACCATGCAAAAAAAAATGAAGTCAACATGAATCACAAGTTTGTGACATGCAAAATAAAAAATATTTAAAAATGTCTAAATGACACTATCAGCACAGACTATGAAAGAGAGAAGTTATAAGTAAGATACTGTAATATATTGTAAGATAAACAAGTGACCAAAAAACCTTAAGTGAGTGGCTCTCAACCTTCCTAATGCTGAAACATTTTAATATAGCTCCTCAGGTTGTGTTTACTTGCAACTATAAAATTATTGCATTTCTAATTATAACTGTAATTTTACTACTGTTATGTCATAATGTAAATATCTGATATGTAGAATATTTGATATGTGACCCCTGTGAAAGGATAGTTTGACCCCCAAAGGGTTCATAGCCTACAGGTTGAGAACTGTTTCCTTAAGTAGTATCTTTACAGGATATCAGGGAAGATACACAGATAATTAATATGCCTTTGAAAAGATGCTCTACACTATATGATGTGAGGAAAATAAAGACCAGGTACCCACACACACATACTAGAGTATCCAAATCTAGAACACTCATTGCCAAGTATGGACAAGGAAATAGAGCATCAAGAATACTTATTCACTGTTGGTTGAAGTAAGAACCACTATCACCACTTTGGAAGATAGTTTGTCATTGTCTTACATATGACCCAACAATTACACACCTGTTCTTTTCCAAGAATATTTGAAAATTTATACCCACACAAATAATGCCTTTATAGCAAATTTATTCATAATTGACAAAATTTGGTGTGGGGAGGGTGTTCCTGAGAAAGTGAATAAATAGGCTATGGTTACCTCTATAATGGAGCTATCAAGCCATAAAAAGATTAAGAGGCCTGAAATTCATATGGTTAAACAAAAACCAGTCTTCAAAGCCACATATTTCCAGAATCTAAATATATGGCTTTCTAGGCATAAAACTATGAATTCAGGAAAATATCAATGATTATTGCTATTTTTACTGCTTAAGGCAGGAAAAACAATGAATAGGGAGAGCACAGAGGATGTTTTATAGTAGTAAAACGACCCTGCGTAATATAATAATGCTCTATAAATGGTGTTTCACATGTACTCAGTCCCATAGCGTAGACACAGAGCATGAGTAATAATGCAAATCATGGTCCTTGGGTGATGATAGTTTCTCAGTGTGGTTTCTTAATTGAAACAAGGTATTAACATTTTGGGGGCTGTTGACAATGAGGAGAGCTATAGATAGAGGGAATGGGATGTATACGAACTTTACCTTCTAGATTTGGTTGTGAAACTAAATCTACTTTTAAAAATAAAGTATGTCTATTATGTATATCATATGTAATAAAAATATTCCATTTTAATAATTAGTCAAGTAGTTTACTTTAAGATTATGAGTTGACTACATCTCAAGTTTAAAACAACATATTGTTACACAAGTAGAATTGCATCATATTTTAATCCCATGGTACACAATTATGATGGCACAAATGAAAAAAAGCCTCTGACAGAAAAGCTTCCAAAAGGAAGGAAGGGAGGGAGGAAGGGAGGGAGGAAGGGAGGGAGGGAGGGAAGAAGAAAGGAAGGAAAGAAGAAAGGAAGGAAGGAAGGAAGGAAGGAAGGAAGGAAGGGAGGGAGGGAGGGAGGGAGGGAGGGAGGGAGGAAGGAAGGAAGGAAAGAAGGAAAGAAGGAAAGAAGGAAAGAAGGAAAGAAGGAAAGAAGGAAAAAGGAAGGAAGGAAAGGAAGGAGGGAAGGAGGAAGGAGGGAGGGAAGGAGGAAGGAAGGAAGGAAGGAAAGGAAGGGGAAGGCAAAAGAAGAAAAGAGAAAGAAAGGGAAGAGAGTAGAAATGGTTAGTAGTTAGAAAAGATTAAGGCCTAAGCATTCACATGTGCCTAAATCCACTCTCTATCGTCATCAATTGCAGAGGCAACTTCCAAGACAATTCTTCACTCTGTCATCACTTTAACAACATCTTTCCTTTTTCACTTTGATCATAACCACTGAATCTCAAGGAATGGAGAGATGGGAGGAAATCTTACTTCTGGTAAGCGATTGTAAGAGACAGTAAAGGGATCACCATGTTTTCCTGTAATGATTACATTCAGGAAACAAAACATGTCCTAGAGAAACTACACACATGCAGAAATATGTTGCTGGTGTGCCGTTGATGAGATGCTTGAAGGAAGACAGGCAGGTTTGGATAAACTTAAGGTGCTTTTCAATTTTGGAATTCTATCCTAAAAGTACCCATCACTCATTTCATAGAAGCAATCTTAAGTACAAGCCTGCTTCTTACCTCTGTTTATAACTAGACCTTACTATGTCAACTACAGAAACTCATTAACAGCAAAGAAAAGGGGTTGAAACAGTAATTTCCTGTTACACCCATTCCCAAGATTGAAATCTTGTGCATTGCTTAGTATTTCCATAAGTGGCCACAAGAAGTGTCTGCCACCCAGCACCACATCTCCCCATCCCAACATTCCCGATCACCTGTGTTTTAATCATTCATCTCTAATGGGAAATTCAAAGCAGCTTTCCCTTAATGCTGTCAACCATGAATGGCAAAATAACAGAGAAATGAGTATAGAAAGGAAACTAAGAGTTGGTAGATGTCTCAGAAAGAGAAACAAAATGTACTAACAACATTTTTGCCAATGAGTGGCTCTGTGTGAAGTTACAGAAAAGATACAGGTATTAGACAAAGTCTGTATCTGAAATGAGTCCCCAGCAGAGATGTGATTCTGAGGCATTTAGGACGCAGAACAAACAGGGCATACTGGCAAACAATGGACAAAGAGTTGGTTTGTAAGCAACAGCTGTTTACTTCATGTCGTCCTTCAATATACAAGGAACGCCTTTAGATTTTGTCTTTAATAAGATGCTTTTGCTGCTAGACATTAAGCTCATTATTCAATCCTAGTTTAAGCATTTTGTTCCTAGTTTGCTACGTTTGTAAAATGTCATAAGATAATGTTGATTTGTGTGAAATTATTTTTTCACCATTACATACCACTATTTAATGTGGTTAGTGTAGTAAGTTGCATTCACTGATTTTCCGAATGTTGCATTAATTTTGCAGGCCTAAAACAAAATAATCTAGGTCCTGATGTAGTATCAATTTATATATCTACTAAACTGATTTTGCTCATATTTTATTTATTTTTTTGTTGGTTATTTTATTTATTTACATTTCAAATGTTGCCCCTCTTGTGGGTCTCCCCTTCACACACACCCATTCTATCCCCCTCCACTTTGCCTCATGAGGGTGCTTCCCCACCCACTCACTGCTCTAGCATCCCCCTTTGCTGGGGCATCAAGCCTCCACAGGACTAAGGGCCTCCCCTCCCATTGATGGCAGATAAGGCAGTCCTCTGATATATAGTTAGCTGGAGCCACGGACCCATCCATGTATATTCTTTGGTTGGTAGTTTAGTCCCTGGGAGCGCTGAGGGGTCTGGTTGGTTGATATTGTTGTCCTTCCTATGGGGTTGCCCCCTTCAGCTTCTTCAGTCCTCCCCCTAACTCTTCCATTGGGGGTCCCTGGGCTCAGTCCAATGGTTGGCTGTGGGTGTCTGCATCTGTCACAGTCAGGTGCTGGCAGGGCATCTCAGGAGACAGCTATATCAGGTTCCTGTCATTTGCTCATATTTTAATTGGGTTTTTAATTTTCTTATTAGTGAAGGCAATCAGCCAGGAGTTTTTCTTTCTTATAAAATTATTGCTAAATACCAATTGCAAGATGGATTAGCTGCATAAAAATGTTTGGGAAAAGTTTTCTTTATTCAGGTGGGATAGAAGCATGGACTAATTCCTGAAATATTTGTATTTACCAGTGAGGTCACCTTTTTCCATGGAAGTTTTATAAATATAAGTTCTTTATTTTTACTTATTTATTTCTAGACAATATCCCCCTACCTAGTCCAATCTGGCTTCATTTTCTCAATCCTTCTGCCTCTACCTCTGGGATGGTGGGATTACAGGGATGAACCACCATCCTTGTCAAGATTCTATTTGTTATTAGAACACAGTTCAGGCTTTCTATCAGAGCATCAGTTTTCATGAGTGAATTTTTCTAAGACTTCCCTTTGTTTTATGTAACCTCTCAACTATATGGCAAAACTTGTTCATATTATCATACCAATTCCATATTGTGGGGATCACTGGTGATATTCAATGTTTCATTATAAATCTTGGAATTTGAAAGTAATCCCTATCTTCCATATGGATAGGAATGGGTAGAATATGTTTAGAAATACAGTACTTAAAATTTTAAGGTTAACTTTTGGAAAAAATGAAGATATAGTAGCTTCTTTCAGACAATGGAAAATAAAAGATGAACTATCAGAAGTTAAAAACAATCAATGATCAGTGGCGTCAGGAAAGGCACACTTAAATAGAAAATACAAGCAGAGGTCATGTAGACCTTATGTGTCTGTGAAAGTTGTACAAATGTGTCACATTTACATAGGAAATAATAGACAAACTCTGATGGAATGTTGTTAAAGTACAGCTGGTGGCACTTAGAGGAGAAAGATTTATGAAACAAAACAAACAGAGGAGGAAGGTTAAAATGAAGAAAGATACACCCCCAGAGAAATCCTTTTAAAAACAGCTATATCAATATTAATTTAAAACAAAATTGAACTCCAGGTAAAAGGTATTAACTTGACAGATAAGCACATCACCTTGTAAGATACAATTATGTGTTGCATAGCAACAGGAGAGCAGCCTCAGGAAGCTTCATTAGGTGGCTTTTGTCCAGGTGTAAACAACAGAGACTGTGCACATGCGAACTACAGCAGCCATGACATCAGCACTACATCACTTTGCAGGTCAATGTCATACATTCTTCCCATCAGGCCAACATGTCATTGTGCATCACACGACTGTATTCATATTCCAGAAGGATAGATTATGGATGTTTATATCTAGTACATAACTTCCAGAAACATAAAGGAAAACAGAAGAGGTGATTGAAGCAGAAATTAGGACTGTTAATCACATTAAAAACTTCTAATACAACATTCTCAGAACTGACAGCTGAAGTGGAAAAAATAGACAAATGGGAATAATATATTTAGTGGACATATTGTCTTGGGGAAAAATATAGCTCAACACCTTGTAATCAAAGCACTACACTGCCACAGAAAGTCCCGATTTGAGGCTCTTAGTCTTGTAGACTAAGAAATTAAAAACAGACTCAGGGTTTTTAACAAAAGATAACTCAGTTGCTTGGCTTGCAAGGACAAAGAACTGAGTTTGATCCCAAAAAGCTGCAGTCAAAAACTCTGACCCATAATTGTTCATGTCTGAAAGAACTCCAGAAACAAAAATGGAGAAGAGCCTGAGGAAAAGAAGGTCCAGCAACAGGCCCAAATTGGGATCCAGCTCAAGTGGAGGCCTCTAAGGCCTGACATTATTACTGAGGCTATGGTGTGCTCACAAAAATGGGCCTATCATGTCTGCCCTCCGAAAGACCCAACAAGCAGCTAAAAGAGTCAGATGCAGTTATCTATACCCAACCAATGGACAGAAGCTTCTGAACCCTGTGGTTGAATTAGGGAAAAGCTGGAAGAAGCTGAGGAGGGGGGCAATCCTGTAGGAGGACCAGCACTCTCAACTTATCTGGACCTCCAAGATCTCTCAGATATTGGGACACCAAACAGGCAGCATACACCAGCTGATATGAGGCCCCCAACACATATACATCAGAGGACTGCACGGTTTGGGATCAGTCAGAGAAGATGCACCCAACCCTCAAGAGACTGGAGGCCCCAGAGAGTGGGGAGGTCTGGTGTATATATTGGGGGGGGGGGGATGGATAGGGAGATACTCATGGAGAAGGGGATGGAGGGGAGGAAGTGTGGGAAGTGGAACAGTTGAAGGGTAGACTGAGAGGGGGATAAAATATAGACTGTAAAAAAAAGATTAAATAAAAAAATGGGGAAAAAAAGCTAGGTGAGGTGGTCCGAAGTTATACTCCCAGCCCTAGAGAGACAGAAACAGGCAAAGTTCTGACTGAAAAGCCTACAAGCCTCATCTTTTTCTTGAAATCTGGGGAGATTCTGTCTTAAGAAGAAAATGGCCTGAACCTGAAGAATGGCAACTGAGGTTGCTCTCTGGTACCTACACACATGTGTATACCTACCAGCACACACAAGTGTGTTCAAACACACATGAATAAGCATATCTTTTTCATACACATGCACACATAAAAAGTAAAAGTTAAAATGAACTCCAAAGGAAACTCAAAGATGATTTTATTGGAGTCTGAGAGGAAAAATTCCAGTCCCCACAGGGCAAAGAAAATCTTTGCTGGTAGGAGACAGCAAAGGGAAGGGAGAGGAGGCCATGATTTTGAGTTAAGAGTCAAGAAAGCCAGTCAGTCTAGCAGTAACTTATTTTGGGACAGGAAGATACTCACTTGGGAGAAAATAACTATTTAAACTATTTAAACCTCTGCTTCCCACAGTTAGCAGGAGTAAATTCCACCTGAAATCATAAGGTAAAGGGACAACAAAGAGACAGATGAACAAAGCTATGAGAAACACAAGAAAGTATTGTTAGAACTTGGAGTAGAAAAGCCCTGATTAATCAAGATAAAACTGAAAAACTATTTAGAGCAAAATATGCTTAAATTCGGCTGTATCAAAATATAAGTGATTCTGAATAACATGATGCTCTCTGTGACAATAAAAGCATCAGCAATAAAGTTGCATAAAATATGAAAATAATCAACCAGAGAAGAGGCAAATGGGATAAATATGGACACAAAAATCAAAAAGAGCTGCCAAGTCTCTGCTCCGTAGGTGTTTTCTATGGAAGTTAAGAAGTCACTTGCCTCAGATCCTCAGGGTTTTGAATGTGCTGTAGTCTCTGGTTAGAATAAAAGTCCCAAGGAAATACCTTCCACGTTGCGCTAAGTATGCAACTGTGCTGGGTAGTTTTATGTCACGTTGGCAAAAGCTGGTCAACTGAGAGATCAAAACCTCAGTTAAGAAAGTGCTTCCATAAGATCCAGTGCTAGACAAGTCTTTCAGGCATTTTCTATGCTAGTGATTGATATGGGAAGCCCCAGCCCTTTGTGTCTGGGGATATCCTTTGGCCTGTGATTATGAATTCTATAAGAAAGCAGGCCAAGCAAACCATGAGGAGCAAGCCAGTAAGCAGCCCTCTTCCATGAGCTCCGCATCAGCTCCTGCCCTTCCTGAGTTTCTGTCCTAACTGTCTTCACTGATGAAGAATGTAATGTTAAAGCTCAATCCAAATGAACCCTTTCCTCCCCAACTTGGCTTTAGTTATGGCGTTTCATCATAACAATAATAACTCTGACTAAAGCAGAGGCTATTACTGGGAAAGCTCCGGAAACCTGTGCAGTCTCCCTGTCTCAGTCATGCAGAATCTGTTAGAAGACTCTTGATATGAGAGTTGGGAAAAATGAGAGAAAATTCCCCAAGCTTTCCAAGACACATATTGAGGAAGAAGCAGAAGCCACAAATAGCCAGACAACGAGGAAAGAGAACTATCTCTGCTGCTGAATAAAGGGTGCTCTGGACTAGAGATGAAAATATAACAAACAACATAAACCCCACAAGTCCAAGTTTGGGTGAAGGAAGATTCACTTCCTCTCCCCAACCATCTAAAGCCAGTAGGAGCCAAAACTAGAAATAACAGCAAATTCTTAAGAGAAGCAACCAATACAACTATACAGAGGTAGAACAAATTGAAGGATTATGAGAGACTTCAATAATTAAAATAAATATATGGGCTATACCAATGTTCTCCCTTTCATGCACATTTTCTTTAAAGAAACTAATTCATAATCCATTCATCAAAAGCCTAATGGATAATACCCACAAAACAAGTCAGTCTCTCTGTCTCCTTCCCCTCCCCCTTTCCCTTCCTCTCTCCCTCCCCTTTTTTATCCCTGCTTTCTCTCATATTCCTCCTTGTTCCTCCCTCTATCTCTCCATATTTTTTGTTATCTCTGACTTTCTTTCTCCCTCTCACCAACTTCAACAGTTTGGGGAACTCCCTGTATCCTTCAAACATACATCCTGAATGTTTTTCATAGTCAAGTCTCAAAGAAGTTGGAATATCTTTGGGAGACATATAGAAAGCATTCTATATTGGCAAACAAGATGCTAATTTTCTATGCATTAGTTTCTTCTATCTAAATAGTTATCAGTTTGCTTGAGCAACCTTCATAATACATCAGGGACAAACCGACAGCTAGTAAAAGTAGTAGGACTCCTAATGTGCCAAAATCATATTCTGGTATTTTGGCCAGTTTTTCTTTGTTTTGTTTTTCTTTCTTTCTTTCTTTCTTTCTTTCTTTCTTTCTTTCTTTCTTTCTTTCTTTCTTTCTTTCTTTCTTTCTTTCTTTCTTTCCTTCCTTCCTTCTTTCCTTCCTTCCTTCTTTCTTTCTTTCTTTCTTTCTTTCTTTCTTTCTTTCTTTTTTTCTTTCTTTCTTTTTTTGTATATGTGAAGCCTATCTGTGCCCCATTCCCCGGGGCTTGTTTGTGTCCTAGAGGAGACTGTTCTGAGGGTGACTAGCCAACTGGGCAGCCAAGAGAAGTATGCAGGGAGTAGCTCTCAGCCAGCACTCCAGCAGGTGTCCATGCATATAATCAGGTCACAGCCATTTCCAATTTTTAGTTTGGAAACCACTACGATGAAAATGTTCCTAACGTCCTAGTGAGGCAGGAGAATCGCTCAACTCCAACCTGTTCTGATTGCGCTGCTGTTCGCTTCCCGCCCTAACGTGTAAATTCCAATATGAAAGTCTTTCGTGCATGAGGCACTAAGGCAACAACAAATGGGTGATGTTTCAGTGGGATATTACAATCAAATTTTTATAATGAGAAGTTTATGCTCACTGATTAACTCAGTGCTTTCTCCAGTTCTTATCCTTTAATCGAGTTCCCTGTCTCAATAACTAAACAGAGTAGCTAGTTGCATTTGAATTTCAGGTGGAAAGTGAAATAAAGGCTGAGATCCCTCCACTCTGCTACAGTAAGTCTTATAATCTCCTTCTCCTTCTCCTCCCCCCCCCCCCCATACACCCTGTACGAATGCCAACCATATATTTTGCTGCATTGGTGTGGCCAATGAATTATTTGGGACAGACTTCAAAAGAATCAAAGCAAGGAGCAAAAAAAGATTGTGAATCTAAGCGTCAAATGTAACCAAGTCTTCATTTTATTTGGTAAATTGCCCTGAAAGAACATGCTCTGTTCTGTCAAGATTTTCTCTTCCACACACATTTTGCCTGCATGCTCACACCACATACACACACACACACACCTACACACACCCCACATTTTGCATATCTGTAGTACACTAAACTCATTCATAATGTTTTGTGAATTCATTGTTTAGTTAAAAAAATGAAAATAACCAGTGAAAAGAAGACACAAAGACCCCAATAAGCAAAGAAGAGCTACCAAAGGAAAGCACACCATCTCTGCATCATTCCGTGAACACTTTGCTAGAAACAGAATTGAATCCTTCAGGGATGAAACCAAACGAGTTTGAACCTGGAGCATCAGCCCTTTCTGTGTTAACAGTAGCTGCCCAGGCAGTGGCACATGAAGATCTCCAGGTCTGAATCCCTGGCGATTGGATCCCTTTACCAACTGCAAATGGCTTTCTTCCTAGGAGTCACCCAGCCATACAGCTGCAGGTAAGGGATCTCAGAACAAACTCAAGCTGCCCTCTCATTCCAACAGGGAGGAAGTGAGAGCAGAGCTTAACCACCTCCCACGGCTGGGATAATAGAGATTATAAGACTTACTGTAGCAGAGTGGAGGGATCTCAGCCTACAAGTGGGCTTGGAACTTGCTGTAGTTGCTCTGGGAATGTGGAGATCTTGGTACTTTCTATTTCCTGTCTTATCATCTCTTAGACAGAAAAATCTTGGTGACCAAAGTGACCCAGGGTTCTATCTGCTCCTACTTAAAAGCTAATAGTTATGAAAGCCCAGAAAATTCTGTTTGCCAAAAGCCATCCATTGTTATGTTCAAGGTGAAAACACATAATGACTCATCCTCTCCCCCTTCATCTCTGTAAGACAAAATTAGTAACAGAAAATTCAAATGATAGGATTATTAGTCACAAATTCCAGGCTGGGAGGAAGAGTGTGAGGAATGATTCAATGGTTCTGTCGTAATTTTATTTCTGAGACTGTTTATTTCTTCAGTGCCCTTTGACCTTCTGGCAGTGACACCAGGGCTGAATGCAATGCTAGACTGTACTTTTCTGAAAGGCAGGCAACTTGTCTTTATTTGGCTACCATGGTTATGGTACTGCCTGTTACTAATCCAGTGATTTGCATTGCAAACCATCACTGGAAATAAGGACAGTGGGACCTGGTATTCAGGCCTGAGAGATTCAATGCACAGAAACATTGACTGGAAAGTTCCAAGGGAGGTAGACATAAACACATACACTCCTTCAGTTCCTGGAAGGGACAAAACTAAGGGACAGCTCAAGGGCCCTACTGTCCATGGGACTTCAGTACTTGTGATATCTGTAAGTACATTGAAGTGTTCACCGTCTAACGGAAGAGATAAAGAAGTAATTCCAAAATGATAGTATAGTTAAATAGAGCAGGACACTGCCCAATTGGAAATTTGCATGAACAGCCTGGTAGTTACCTTTTCTACAGTTGGTCTTGAGTAAGAACAGGAGTCAACTACCAAGGAGACATCAGGAATGGGAACGAGCCGAAATCAGAAGTTCTCTAGTTCCTAGCTCAGGAGAAGATGAAAAAAGGCAGACCTGGGTTTGATGCCACACATTCCTACATTTTCACTAAATAAACTATTCTCATTATTTTGATCTCTTGGGAGTCACTTAGCAATTCTATACTAGGATAGCAAGGTTAAGGAAACAAACCCCTTAAAGCTCACTTTTTTGACAGTGTCACAAAATGGGATTTAGGGATGCTCTGCAGTTAGTCTAAGATATCTGGAACCTGACAGAGTGCTTCTCTGATACAATCCTTCTGCCATTAACAAGCTGCCCTGGGAAACCAGGGTAAAGGAAGACTCAGTATTAATGTGTCTTAATTTACTGAATTCACCTGCACCATATGTCTGCCTGGAATAGGTTCAGAATGACTACAAGAACTAAGCAGAAACCCATTTTTTTTTTTTAAGGAGAGCAGGAGGAAGAGGGTGGTTAGAGAGACACAGATGCCCACAAGTCTAAATGCAAGAGGTAAAACAGTCCAGCTGAAGACTTGCAGGAGTCAGTAATATAAGAAGAGACAAGCCAAGTAACATAACCACAGAAGGAAAGAGTAATCAGAACACACACTATGCTCTTCACATCCCAGTACAAGTTTGAACTTAATTAGGAGGGCAGTGGAAATGACATGATCAGATTTTTATCCTAAAAGTGTTTTTCTTTGCTTCCATATGGGAAATAAAGTGGTTGGAATCAGCAAGACTGAAGACAGGAAGCTGGGGAGCAGGTAAAACATACCAGAGACAAGCCCATCAGATAAGCACAGAGAAGTGAGTTATTTTAGCATTATGTGGAAAGAAAAGTCAGCAGGTTTTATTTTGATCCATTATGAAGGAGGAAACAAAATTCAAAGACTGTTCTCAGGTTTCCAAATTGGGTAAATATTTGTATTTGCCTAATAGGGATTAGAGAGGGAGTCAGAAGTTCATGGAAGAGTCTATAGAATTTTGTCAGGAAAATGTAAAGTTTATGTTTCCCTTCAAAATATAAAGGCAGAGAGAGAGAGAGAGAGAGAGAGAGAGAGAGAGAGAGTCTAGATATGGGTTTCAGAAGTTGAGTGATGAAATGTGAGCCTGCCTGTATCTTTAGCCACAAAATCAGATCACAATTAATGCCAAGGAAATAAATGAGTTCACTTTGGAAAGAAGTTTCGAAAAGAGATGCCAGTCCAGAAAAAACAAATGAGGGAATGAGGGAAGGTTAGAATATCAAAGTAGGGTTGTAAGCCATGAAGGTCAGGAACTTCTCATCTACATGGACACCCAAACTGCTACCATCCAGTTGCTGGCAACTCTAGAATGGACCCAGTTGTATTGCTGAGCTCTCTAGCTAATGCATGCAGACAATCAAAGAAAGGCATTCAGGTTTAGGATAACAAAAGAGCTGGCATGAAGAACAGATCATTGAAAATTTTGGTTCAATAGTCCTAAAACCCCAAACCATAGTGTGTATAGAAAGTGCTAATTCTTTACAGCCTAGGGTGAGATTAATAGTTGGAATTGGCCAGGTTTATAAATTTTCTCTATCTAGACCTGCAGCATTTCAAGACCCTTGTTTCCGCCTGTGTGCCTCTTCCCCTGACTGGATTCTGACCTGTGTGCTTGACATTGTTCTTTTATATCCACACCCTTCCCTCGCAGGACACAGTTATATAACATCCTGATTAAGCTGGAGAGCTGTGCTGCTGGACTCCTTGCCATCTGGGAAAACCTTTCTGCTGAGGTAACTGGGATGGTGAGGGGGCTGAGCAATGGTTAGTGCTCTAGAGAGAGATCTTGGGCTCAGAGAGACGTTCACTTCCCTGTCATCTTCATCAGATGAAAATTCTGTGCAATTAAAGTGTTTTCCCCCAGAAAGTGATAAGTGTAGTGTGTAGTTTCTAGTACCTTGCTTCAAGCTCTGAGCAGACAGCACTACCAGCCCCACCCAGGTTCCCTTAGATCCACAGATGAAAGATACATGCATATTAGCTTATTTTTGGTATGCTTTTTGCTCAATAGTCAGGCTTTTCTAAGCCTTTCTCAACTAGTGAGCCCTTCTCTTCACTTACAGCTCAGCACCTCTAAGTCTTCCCTTAACTCAGTTGCTCAGTTACCTTTCCTAGCTCAGCATCCTAAATCTGCCCTCAACTTAGTTGCATTTCTAATCTCCCACCTGCTACCCCAGGTCCAGGCAGGGAAGTGGCCACTCCACTGGAGATCTGACATGGCTCTCTCTCTCTCTCTCTCTCTCTCTCTCTCTCTCTCTCTCTCTCTCTCTCTCTCTCTCACACACACACACACACACACACACACACACACCAAACAGTGAATCTTTTCTTCTCCTGCGTCTGCTAACCTACCTGCCGAAAACTGGAAGTCCTGCCTCTTCCACTCAGCCATTAGCTGCTAGCGTCTTTATTCATTGATCAAGATCAGTTGGGGGAACAGGACCTTCAGTGTTCATTTCTGATCAGAGCATAAAAACCACCCTGTACAGATAATGTCAAAACAGCTTCAAAAGAACTCTTGTTCCTATTTCAATGGAAAAATACAACAATGAGATGACAATCATTTATTAATCATTGTGCCAAGTCCCACAGTGGAAGCTTATGTCATTATCTTATTTGATTCTCCCAATGAACCTAGGTGAAAGATACTATTGCATCATTTTATAGATGAAGAAACTGGACCACATATGTTAAATAGTTTATCCTGTCACCCTATGTGTTGTGGCCAAGCCTATCTGATCTTAAGCTTTTCTAGTTTGTTTTCTATTGATATGACAAATACTATGACCAAAAGAGCAGCTTGGGGAGGCAAGGATTTATTGGTGTATACTTCTGTCCCATAGGCCATCATTGAGAGACAGGTAGGAACTCAAGACAAGAACTTGGAAACAGGAACTGCAACAGAAACAATGAAGGAATGCTGTCTACTGGTTCTCTCCCCTTGGCTTGCTCAGATTGTTTTCTTGTAGCATCAACCACTTATGTTCATAAGTGCACTGCACACAGTGGGCTTGGTCCTTCTACATCAATCATTAATCAAGAAAATGCCTCTCTGTTATGTCATTGCCATAAGCCAATTCGATGGAGACAATTCCTAAGTTGAGTTTTCCTCTTCCAAGTTGACAATTTTTTGTGTCTTGTTCTGAATAAAACATATGTCATATATGCAAAACAAAACATATATGCATAGTCTATTTGACGGCCAAATTCAAGACCAGAGTTCAAAAACTAGAGTATGCCAATAGCTGTAATACAAAATAGTCTATTCTTCAATAAATAGCATGATAATTCTATTTTCTGATAAATTTAAACAGGAAGGAAGAATATTTAACCCTTTGGTTCTGTTCTATGCTTGCCAAGAGTCTATGTGGGTTCTGGTGCTTTACATAAATCAATAGGTTAGAGCAATGTATTCCTTCCCTTCTTGTTCATGTAAAAAGATTAAAACTCAAAATGTTTTGAACAGTACCAATGAGCCAGAAACTTCCTTGACTATATAATCTCTATGGACAGTACAGTTAAACAATGATTGGAACTGATTTATTGGTTAACAAGCCACTAAAATAAAAGAAAGGCAATTCCCCTCTAACAAATCTTTAAGAGATAATATGGTAAATCTAGCTGCTAAATGCCTATCATGAGATTGGCTGGTCCAAAATAGCTTTGTGTTCCACTAGATGGGACTTTAAGATTGTGTTTCATTTTAGGAAAGCATTTAACAATGCTGTATATTGTTCTCCTTAGATTTTGAATTGACACTTCATGCCTGCTCAGTAAATATTTTGTATTTATTCTCATCACAATAGCTCTATTAGTTAATTCATTTTTTTAATTGTAAATCAAATGCTACTGCCAGCTGAAGAAGGGCGCAAGTTCCACATTCTTCATTTTACTATCCCAAAGCACTTTTTATATTGTGCCTGCTGTTAGATCATTGAGCCTCAACGGGAAGTGGTTTTTACCCATCAATACTTTTACTAATTGCTGAAAAGCATTTTTTGTCACAGTGATGACAAAGAAATGATCCTATTGGTGTCTAGAGGACAGAGGCAATGGATTGGCAGAGCAGCTCACATAGACCTTATGCACCAAGCATCAAATATACTGGGTTGATCAGTACAAAGCACAAAGTACAAGGTGGACATTGAGTAGCAGTCTAGACAAAGCAAGGCACAGACATTACAGGACTTAGAGCACAGAGCTTAGCTCCAGATCAGGTTGTCTAGCTGTGAGAACTTGATCAGGTCTCAGTGTGAGTTGAAAACTCACTACAGAGTAGATATACTTTTATTGATGTTCCTAGTGCAGAATTATTTTAAGGAACAAAACAATAACACATGAGGAATTGCTTCTAAACATGATACCATCATTTTATGTGTTGTTAGACATATGATGATGATGATGATGGCAGTAGTAATTATGCTATGAATTTGGACACATAGTCCTGGAGCTTGGTGAGGAATCTGGCTTTCACATCTGAACCTGAACACTATTCACTTTTATTTCATCTCTATACAGTTTATCAAGTCGCATCTTTGGGCTAGCATTCTTAAAGGAGCTATGGGTAGAAAATAATAGATTTTTTTCGGCATTAAGACTGCTTGAAGAATGGAGATAAAGTCATAAACAAATAGTTATAATAGTATGTAAAAGAAGCTAACAGAAGATAGGTGAATAAAATATTTTCAAAGCAAGACAATTCAAGACATAAAAATTTATGGGCTGCATTATAACTAGCAACAAAAATTATTTCCTTTTCTACCTTGCTATATTGATCCCCAAAGGGGAAAACGTACATTCTTATGACTTCAATTAACCGCTCTGCAAAGTAGATGAAAGGCAGTACGAAAACTGAAATTGCTTTTTAACAATGAATTTGTTAAAGCTTGCCTTATAGTAAAAGAACAAAACAAACTATATTCTAATCAACAATCCTAGAATGGAACCACTGGCCACAACTTAAAGAATATATGTGTACATATATTGCTTGTCACTGTAAATAAGGTATAAAATGTCTCTAAATGTAAATGAGTGCTTTAAGGAAATGTTTTCTAGAACACTTTAGGCACCTGGACGATATACTCATTTACTTTGCTTTTAGGAAAGAATTGTTCAATAAACATATGATATATGGGATTAAGTTGGTTTCACCCAGTTTTGTAGGAAGTAGGTATTGATTCTGTCCTATCTACTATCAAGCCAACATGTTTCACTGGAAGGTCACTACCAAGAATCCAGGGATAATTCATATGAACAGAATGAGTACATACAGCTTCCAGCACATTGTCTTGGGCTTGCAACCGTATCAGGGTCACTGAATAGCTACTTGTTTACTGAAGTACTTCCTGTACTGTCTATTGTCTTATTTCTTTCATGAGTCCCCTGAGCTAGAGTATATTTAGCATTGCTAAGTTCATGGCTCTCTGCCATTTTTACCCAAAATGCTTCTTTATTGTCTTAGTCAGGGTTTCTATTCCTGCACAAATATCATGACCAAGAAGCAAGTTGGGGAGGAAAGGGTTTATTCAGCTTACATGTCCACGTTGCTGTTTATCACCAAAGGAAGTCAGGACTGGAACTCAAACAGGTCAAAGAGCAGGAGCTCATGCAGGAGCCATGGAGGAATATTTCTTACTGGCTTGCTTCCCCTGGCTTGCTCAGCCTGCTCTCTTATAGAACCCAAGAATACCAGCCCAGAGATGGTATCACCCACACAAGCCACCACTCCCCCAATCCCCACCACCACTCCCCGCCTTGATCACTAATTGAGAAAATTCCCCACAGCTGGATCTCATGGAGGCACTTCCCCAACTGAAGCTCCTTTTTCTGTGATAACTTCAGCCTGTGTCAAGTTGACACACAAAACCACCCAGTATATCTATAGTTCAAGAAGAACTGATAGCTTTACAAGCAGCACCTATGCCAACAAACCTCACCTCATTAGTAAGAAAGGCAAAGCAAGACATGGTATGCTATCATCCCAGCCTTTGGGAGGCTGGGCAGAAGAATCTCACATTTGAGGTTAACTTATGATACATATCCTATCTGTGATACCTAAATTTAATTGTCAGCTTTAAACACATAGGAAGAAGGAACTTCTATCAAGGAATTGCCTCAATCAGATTGCTATATGGGAGATATGTGGAGGCAACTTCTTGATTGCTAATTGGTTTAGGAGGGAATCAACTCACTGGGTTAATTCTATCCCTGGACTGTTGGGCTTGAACTATATAAGAAAACCAGCTGATTAGCTAGAGAGAACACTCAGTGATTAAGAGCACTTGCTGCTCTTGCAGAGGACTCAGGACGAGTTGCCAGCATCCACATGACAGCTTACAACTGTCTTTTACTTCAATTACACTGGACCTAGGACTTTTTTATATCTTCCACAGTTGCCAGGAATGTGTGTGGTGAATTTGCATACATGCCGGCAAATAAACAAAGCGAATAAAGCAAGCTGTAGGAAGCAAGCCAATAAGCTGCATTCCCCCCAAGGCTTCTACTTCAGTTCCAGACACAGGCTCCTGCCTTGAGTTCTTGCCCTGACTATTTTCAATAATGGATTGTGACCTGGATATGTAAGATGAAATTAATCCTTTCTTATCCAAGTTTCCTTTTTGGTCTTTATCAGAACAACATAAAAGCAAATAAAACACTATCCAAAAATAAATCATAAACAACTAAGTAAACAAATAAGATTTATAACATCCTAATGAGGAATAGCTTATGTGTGGATTTTACAGATAAACCCTAAATGTGAACCCATCTAAAAGTGCTGAAGGTCCCTTAAGGAGTGCTATTCAATCTCTTTGTGCACCTGTACTGTAGTAGCTAGTTTTTAGTGAGCAATATTGATATTTCTTTATATAACACCTCTTTGAATAAGAAGTCATGGATGAATGCTGCTTACTGGTTTGTTCTCATGTCTTTCTCAGTTGGCTTTTTAAAAAAAAAATAGCATCCTGAACCCAGCCTTTCCATATCAACCATCAAATATAAGAAATGCATTAGAAGCTTGCCCACAAGTGCACATCATCCAAGGACATGCCTTCCTGTCACTGTTAGGAGATGCTTCATGCATTATGCTAGTTATGGATAAAATGAGAAATTGGAACTCCTGGCATATGTAGCGTTCTTTCGATATCTAAAAGTAAAGATTCTCTGCTTGTTTTGATGAATTTGGGCAAAATTTCACAAATGGGAACCTTGGGGAAATTCTGTGCCTTGTCCAACTTCTTTCGCATCTTCTGGATAGTGGAGGAAGATTCAGATTCAGGAACTGTGTGCTCTGTGGGAATTGGTTCATAAAAAATTTCCCATAGTTCTAAATAATTGATTATGTGCAATTAAATTTGTTCTTTCAGGTTTACAAACGTTTAATCAAGAACAGCTCAAACATAGATTAAATGCAAACATAATTATTTCTTTTACCCTGGTGAAACTGTTCTGTCATTTTCTACACTGTGCAGAAAATGCCCTGTATACTGTGCAAATTATTTACTGTATGTAACTGTAGCATCTTATTTTTTCCCATGGACCCTGAAAGTAAGAAAGAATAACAAGAGAGCTCAATTTTTGACCCATGCACCTCAAACCTAATCTAATGACCTGATTCTTCTAGCCCTTGCTCAGCAATTTGCTTCAGCGATTCCATTCCTGTTGGTTGTAAATGTTCTATGCTTACAACATCAAGTTCACTTATATGTCTGTTTCAGTTTGTATTCATTTGCTGTTGCTGCAATAAGAAATGAGGACAACTTTGATTGCTTAAGAAAATATGAAATTATTTCTTTGTTGTAGAAGTCAGAAAAATAGTATAATAAGCAAAATCAAAGCCTCAGTATGTGTGTGTGGTAATTTGAATGACAATGGCCCCAGTTGGGGCTTATATTTGACTGCTTAAGTCACTAGGAGTGACTGGGAAGCCTTTGATTAGAAGGATTAAGAGGTGTAAACTTGTTGGAGGAAGTGTATCACTGGGGGAGGGCTTTATGGTTTTGAACGTTTATGCCAACCTTCAACTCTCTCTCTCTCTCTCTCTCTCTCTCTCTCTCTCTCTCTCTCTCTCTCTCTCTCTCCAGGATGTACACCTCAACTACTACTCCAATATCTTGCTGGAGCCATGCTTCCAGCCATGATGATCGTGGACTAAGCCTCTGAAACTGTGAGCAAGCTCTGAATTAAATACTTTCTTTTAGAAGAGTTGCCATGTTCATTGTGTCTCTTCATAACAATAGAACACTGACTAAGATAGGTTACATTCTTTCTTAGAGGCTGGGGGAAACTAAATTCCTTATCTTCTTCAGCACTGAGGAGCTGAACTCAACCAAAATCAACACAGTAGCATCTTAAAATTATTCTCATTTTCTGTATCCATTCCTCTGTTGAAGGACATCTGGGTTCTTTCCAGCTTCTGGCCATTATAAAGAAGCTTGCTATGAACATAGTTTAGCATGTGTCCTTATAACATGTTGGAGCATCTTCTGGGCATATTCCCAGGAGTGGTATAGCTGGGTCCTCAGGTAGTACTATGTCTAGTTTTCTGAGAAGCTGCCAAACTGATTTCCAGAGTGGTTGTATCAGCTTGCAATTCCATCAGCAATGAAAAAGTGTTCCTTTTTCTCCACATCCTCTCCAGCATCTGCTGTCACCTGAGTTTTTGATTTTAGTCATTCTGAATGGTGTGAGGTAGAATCTCAGGGTGGTTTTGATTTGCATTTTCCCTGACAACTAAGGATGTTGAACATTTTGTTAGGTGCTTCTCGGCCATTCAATATTCCTCAGGTGAAAATTCTTTGCTTAGCTCTGTACACCATTTTTAAAAGGGTTATTTGATTCTCTGTGGTCTACCTTCTTGAATTCTTTGTATATATTGGATATTAGCACTCTGTCAAATGGAGGATTGGTAAAGATCTTTTCCCAATTTCTTGGTTGAGTTTTTGTGCTATTGACTGTGTCCTTTGCCTTACAGAAGCTTTGCAGTTTTATGAGGTCCCATTTGTTGATTCTTGATCTTAGAGCATGAGCCACTGGTGTTCTATTTAGGAAAATTTCCCCTGTGCCCATGTGTTCAAAGCTTTTCCCCACTTTCTCCTCTATAAGTTTCAGTGTGTCTGGACCTGTGGAGGTCCTTGATCCACTTGGACTTGATCTTTGTACAAAGAGATAAGAATGGATTGATTTTCGTTTTTTCTACATGCTGATCACCAGTTGAACCAGCACCATTTGTTGAAAATGCTATCTTTTTTCCACTGGATGGTTTTAGCTCCTTTGTCAAAGATCAAGTGACCATAGGTGTGTGGGTTCATTTCTGGGTCTTCAATTCTATTCCATTGATCTTCCTATGTGGTTTTTATCACCATTGCTCTGTAATACAGCTTGATGTCAGAAGTTCTTTTATTGTTGAGAATAGTTTTCACTATCCTGGGTGTGGGTGGAGGAACACTCTCATAGAAGCAGTGGGAAGGAGGATAGCTTAGGGGGTTTCTATGACGGGGGAGACTGAGAAAGGGGATAGCATTTGAAGTGTAAATAAAGAAAATATCCAATAAAAATACATAAAAAATATTCTCAAGCTGTGACATTAGTCATGATTTCTAACTTGATGGATTTAGAATTGCTTAGGAGATACACCTTTGGACCTGTTTGTGAGAACAGGGAAATGGGGAAAAATCTACCCTCCAAGTTGGTGGCACCTTCCACTTATTATCCCTGATACAGAAAGGTTTGAGGAGAAAGCAACTTGTACTTGATTGCCTTTGCTTCTATAGCTAGCTGCGTTAGATGCCAGCTTCTTCAGTCTTCTTCAGTCTTCTTCAGTCTTCTTCAGTCTTCTCTTTTGGATTTTCTTGCCTTTCATTATTAGGTCATGATTTCTGAAGCATCCTGCTTCATAAACTGAGGCACTACTGGGTTATCTCCTTCCCCATCATGAGAACAACCACTGCTGGACTACTAGCTCCTATTGTGAAAGTGAATGTCACCCAACACATGCACACACATGCAGGCATGAGATGGAGGGAGTATTTGTAGATATGATCATGTGCTTAAAATCCAGAAAAACTTTACAAGATAATATGAAGATACTTATAGGTTAATGCTAAGATCTAGCAAATATGCCTAGCAAATTATCAGAACACAAAATCGACATAGAAAAATCAATACCTTCTTTATACATCAATACTCAAATATTGAGAAACCAATTGTGGGGGAATCCCATTCACAGGGCCTAAATATAGCTTAAATAGCTAAAAGAAAATAGCTAAAAGTAAACTTAATCAAAGAAACGAAAGAACTCTGTAATAAAAAGTTTAAAATGCTAAAGAAAGAATTTGCAAAAACAAAAATTGCTTGAAGATAGATCAATTGTGAAAATGGCTAGTACCAAAAACCACCTATAAACTCAAAACAATCTCCACCAAAATTCTAATGGAATCTCTTACAGAAATAGGATAATCCCTAAACTCCTATAAATCTTTAAAAGACTCTCAAAAGTCAAAGCAAACCTAAGCAAAAGAGAACAAGGCAGAAGGCATCAGTGTCTGATCTCAAACTAAACTACAGAGCCATAGTGACAAATATATCATGCTCTGGCTCAAAAACAGACTCAGTGATAAATGTAGGCATCTCCAGCTTTCTGTAGGCCAAACACATGAAATGGAAAATGATAGTCTCTTCAACAAATGTTTCTGGAAAAACTAAATAGAAGAATGAAATTAGACCGCTAACATACTGTACAAAGTTCAACACCATATAGATTAAAGACCTTTATATAAGACTTGAAACTTTTAACCTTCAGGGGAAAACCATAATGGAAACACTTTGAAATACTGACATTGGCTAGAACTTTCTGGAAAGTTCTACAACAGCTCAGGAAATAACTGCAAGGGTTGACAGTACTATTGAATGCCATGCTTGTACACTGCAAAAGAAAATATATGCAAACTGGAAAGACAGCCTATAGAATTGGGGAATCTTCATCAATTCTGTGTTGGGCAGAAAGTTAGTACCTAGAATCTATAAGGGATAAAAATTAAACATGGAAAAAAATCTCACCACAAATCATTCTTAATAAAACAAAACAAAAAACAAAAACAAGGGCCAAAATGGATCAGAGTTGGTGAAACCCTTATCACACAAGCATGAGAATATGAATTAATCCACAGTCCCCAAATAAAAGAAAGACTTGTTAGTGACTGTCTGTAATTCAGAATAAAATATCTAAATGATTAGAGAGATGGGGGAATAACAGGAAGATCCTTGAAACTCTCTGGCCAGTCAATCTGGTTGGTTGATAAGCCAAGTTTTAGAAAGAGACCTGGTCTTTAAAAGTAAGATGTATTGCAACTTAAGAAGTCACCCGATGCCAATTTCTGACCTCCACACATACACAAAACACATATAGACATCTGTGCATACCCCTACATGCACAGATGAATGCAAACATTCACATACTCACCTACATGCATGTACATATGGCCCATAAATACATGAAAACATTTGACTCCTTAATCAGCAGAGAAATGCAAATTAAAATGTCATTGAAATTCTAAGTCTCCATAGTCAGAATGGGTGTCATGAAGAAAAAAGTAACTGCTGGGGAAAAAATACATGAAAATTGAGCTTTATACATTGCTGGTGGGAATCACTGCAGTTGATCACACACTAGAGATCAACGTGGAGAGTCTCAAATGCTGAAAATATAAATGCCACTGGATGGAACTATATCATCCCTGAGTGTATCACTGAAGGATTATAAGCAAGCATACCACAGAGATACTGTACAGCCAGGTTTACTGCAGCACTATTCTTAACAGCCAAGCAATGGTACCCGACCACTGTAGAAGGAATATATGGCACCTATACTCAACAAGCTTTTATTCAGCCATAAAGTAGAATCAAATTATACTATTTGCTGGAAATCTGACAAAAGCAGGCATAGTGGTGCTAAGTAAATAAGTCAAACTTGGATTGATTTTGCATAAGAAAAAGTGTGAGAAGGGAGAATGCATGAGAGGAGAGGAACTGGAGAGCAGACACCAAAGGCCACCCAGAGTGGAGGGGATCTATGCAGAACCTAGAGTTAAATGTGTGTTCACGTGTGCATGTGCATGTGTGTGTAATGAAAGATGGAATGGAGGAACAAAATAGGGTAATAATGGGGGTAAAGAAAAGCATCACATTTAGATTTTTACTATATTCATCTATAGAATGACAGGAAATTAGTGGGGACTATTTGGTATGAAAGAAAAGGATTAGAGGAGGGGGTGAAGAATGTCAAGGGGAATAATCAAGACACAATATATGCAAAGTACAATGAGATCTTGTAAAAGCAAGGAAACCCATCCCTTTTTTTTTGCATTCTAGATTTGAAAATTAATAACAGATGAATGTGCTGTTTAGAAGGAAGGTGTTATCTCTAAGTTCCCAACCCCTACATCTTACCCAGTGCTGTGTCCCTGACTCTCTGGAAAACTTCCAGGTTGCTGTATGTTGCCTACTGTTCCTCACTGTATTCCTTTCCCTCACTTCAGTAGCATACTTCCATTTGTAAAAGGTTAATGTTTAATTAAGAATCGAGCAGCATGTGTCTGCGGAGAGCCATTTGAAACATATAGCCTCTCAATTAGCTTAATGACTTCATCCACTCATACCCTGAGATGGGTCACCTCAGTCTTCCCTTTACTCTGGGTTGTACTTGGTTCCTTGTTCTCTTTCTCTCAAGTATGTTCCCTCCTTACATCGTTTGTTTTGTAAGTAGATCAGGCTGGCTCGTAAGAAGCTTGTAAAATGGTAGAAGGTAGGTAAGGCTAAGAGACTAGGTTCTGTTCCTGTTTTCTCAGCTACACAAAGCAGTCATGGCAAGCCACAGTCACTAGCTGTCCTGCACGCCTTTCGTCTCACCACTGCCTGTATGATGAAGCACACACATGCCTAATTTGAGTGTCCATATAGTAGTTCATAGCATTGCCTATGTTTCAGAAAGCAGTGAGTTTCCTTTACTGCATTTACATGTTTTTATTAAGAAGCAATAAAAAAGAATAAAAGGTAGCATTACAATGATTCTCTAAAAAGGAAAAACAAAAAACTGTTTCTCTAAATTTCTCACTCCATGTTCCATATCTTGAGTGAGAAGCATTGGGAGAAGAATGCTTTAAAATTATTATTTAGCTGAAGCTAATTGAATAGGAATCAATAATTACCAACTCACTTCCCTTTGTCTTGAATGTTCCTCTGTAATGGCAACTAAAATAGGCCTGAGCCTCCAAACAAAACCATAAGTGACAGGGAGACAGACAGCCACGACTGACTTTTAAAATACCTGCCAAATGTAATTGCTCTCAACACACACACACATATAGTAGAACACAAGTATGATCTACTATTTGGTTGGAACATTTAATTTTATTAATGTTTAACAGATGTTTCATTAATCAGCAGTCTATAACTTTAAAGATAAAATATCAAAATATTCTAAAAATTGTTATAGAATGGCATATTCACATAAACATTATCAGTTTAAAGCTAGAAATTGAACTTGTGTGTGTGTGTGTGTGTGTGTGTGTGTGTAGGTGTGTCTCTTTGTGTTTGTGTGTGAGTGTCTGTCCTGTCTATTGCTCCTCTGATCCTTCCTCCATTTCTTCTCTTTCCTTGGAATTACCTAGGACTTATGTCCATACCATTCACCTGTGGATTCTTAGCTGCTACAACTAGTGTTTCTCCCAGTTTCTCCCAGAGGGCATTTCAACACCTTCAGCATCCACAGCACTGATGTCTTTCTATTTGCATCTAGCAATTCAATTTCACCTGCATTCCTTGTGAGCCTCTTATTCAGGTTACAGCTCCAGAGTCTCCACAGGATGTGGGAAGGCAACCGGAGAACTCTGTTTTCTTTCAGGCTGCTGCAAGAACATACAGAGTACTGTGACTCACAAAGTGAGCAAACAAGTCTTACCTTCCCAGCCGGAGTAGAGTTCTGAGGACAAGTAATGTTCATTCTCCAAAGCCACTGCTCGCCTGGGACCCCCACAGCTGCTCACCAGCCCTGCGTAGTTGTTCACCTGAGCCACCTCCTAGATGCTCAGCAGAACCCCCGCCCCCAGCCTCCCTAACAGCCCTATTCACTTGTCACAAGTTCCATTCCTAAACTGTCTGAAAGTCATAGTCCAGGAAGCAGTATAGCATTTGACTAATCCTGCGTGATATTTTCATACTCCACGCCCATTTGTTCTAAGGAAAAACTTGTTTTCCTGAGCCAAAGGAGACACTGAAAAAAGGAGACCTGGACAACACAGCTCCCTCAGAAGTAAATCAAACTGAAGGAGGTTCTTGG